>NC_057861.1:671567731-671822731 GCF_019393635.1 Dromiciops gliroides
CTTTAACCTGGAAGTTCTGGATTTGGGCTATAATGTTCCTGGGAAATTTTATTTTGGGAGTATTTCATTATTTCTTGTTGCCTCAGGAAGTCATTAAATTCTGTCTGATTTATTCTAATTTTTGAGAAATCTTTTGCTTGGGTAGGGTTTTGTACCTCTTGTGCCAAACAGTTAATGAGATGAGGGAGGGGATTGGGTTCAGTTTCTTATAAACACATTTGCTATGGCCAAAAAAATTCATCACCTTGCAGCCATCCTGCTGGTGATGAACCTCTTCTTTACTTCAGATTTTCATCTGTGTTCAGTATGAGTGTGCACAATGATAAAGTCATAGGTCTTTTAGAGTATAATAGACTTAAAACAGTGTTTCTTAATCAGTGGTTTAACCAGGGTCCAAGCAACTGCACATCTCTTTTTTTCTTTCTTATCACGCAAGTTACTAAAGTGGCTACTAAATGTTAGGTAAGGGGGCAACTAGATGGCATAGTGGATAAAGCACTGGCCCTGGATTCAGGAGGACCTGAGTTCAAATTCGGCCTCTGACACTTGACGCTTACTAGCTGTGTGACTCTGGGCAAGTCACTTAATCTTCATTGCTCCACAAAAAAATAAAAATAAAATCATAAATGTTAGAAAAGCTATGAAATCCTCTTCCTGAACTTGCAAATCCAAGAGCTAACACTACCCTGTTGAGATAGAAGAGTCTGTTCCCTAGATTTTATTTTGTTTTATGTACTAAGTCAGGGTGCCACAAAATCTTATAAACATATACTCAGAGGCCCCAAACATAGATTCTCTACTTATTTGACATGGACAATTTCACAAAAAGAAATGGGGAGAAAGGTGGTAAAATCCCTGTCATTGAGATTATAGTCTAATTGGGGAAGCAAGCTTCATCCATGAACGATGAAGAACATTCATGAGGCCAGTGTCAAAATGAACATATCTTATTTATCTTTCCAGAAGCTAACAAGCAGACTCGACTCAGAACCTCCTGTGAATTAAGATGCAATTTCAGTTAACCTAAAGTTAGATAAATTATACCAGTGATCTTCCAAGTTGTCTTGCCTTAAGTTTTTAGTGCATACACTGATAGTAATGTGACCACAGAATATAAAAAATTTACAATTACTTCCTATCAGTCCTAAATTGCAAGGCTCCTTTCTCAACTATCTTTCAAAAGTTCACATGAGGTCAAATTCAGTTCTGGGGGCCTGACCTGAAAAAAGTACATTTCTTCCCTTGGTTCATTCACTGTCCCCAGCCTGGAGTTTTACTGCAGGCAAATCTCTAGAATGAAGCTGAGGTGTTGCTCATATCTAGGTTTCCCTAAATGTAGGTAATAAGGGTCCCACTTCCCACACATGGACTTAATGTACAATGTGAGTATTTTGTATAGTGCAGTAATTTTACCTGCTGCAGAGAATGCATGACATAAAACACTCAAAAGGAATGAGCAAAACATTCAGAATAACCCACCAGACTCCCCCAGAAGGTAAAGATATTCTGAGATTATTAAACGAGTATTCCCCATTTACCCAGAACATATACTGTCCAAGCAGCTCCCAGAAATAGCATGGGGAATTGGTAAATTCCAGATCTGGATCCCTAATACTTGGCTCCTGGACTTGAGCAGCAGGGGATCTCTTTTCTAAGGAGTGAATTGTTGAAGAAATCTCCCTCTACATGTGGCTTCTGAATACTTGAACTCTGGAGTTTCCAGATTTGGGATTAATCCCCAGGATAAGTCACTAGGACTAAGAAAATCTATTCAGAATCAATTTGTTTCTGCCTCCTGAAAGTACATGCCTACTTCTGTCACATAATTCTGAAGGGTCTTAGCAATACCCTAGCTTCTGCCATATCTTGGACATGGAAAATACAATCTCAGGAGGTCTTTAGTCTCTGTTATGTGCTTAGAAAGGGAAACAGGTAGCAGGCAGATAAGAATTGGATGGGAACTTCAGCTTTGCCATGTACTTCTGCAAAATGGTATTACACCTAGATTGTGAAAAGTGGGGAAAGAGGAAAAATGCCCTTCTCCCCACCCAGTCAAATTTGGAATTCAAGGTAGAAAAAGGATGGGAGGTCCGAGCCTATTGAGTGGTTAACATTTCACCATATTATGCCTGGTCTCAGTTTGCTGTTCAAATTTCCCAGGCTCCTCCTTTCTAGGCTATGACCTCATACCACACAAACACTCTTTCCACCTTAATAATCAACACAACCGGGACAGCTAGGTGGCGCAGTGGATAGAGCACCGGCCCTGGATTCAGGACCTGAGTTCAAATCCAACCTCAGACACTTAACACTTACTAGCTGTGTGACCCTGGGCAAGTCACTTAACCCCAATTGCCCCACCAAAAAAAAAAAAAAAAAGAATAATCAACACAACCATTCCTGGCAATAACACTTCAATGTCAAGAGTTGCCTCAGAACTCCAATCACCATTGACTTCTCTCTAAAACATGCCTTCCTTAATATTCCCTTCATGTGTTGTCTTCTCCTAATATAAGCTTATTGACAGTAGGGATTTAGTTTTATGTGTATGCAAAGTATCTAATACTGTGTGTAGCACATAGCAAAATTTTTTTCATTCCTTTTACATACCAGAAGGGAGGTAGGCTTTTCAGCCAGTCATCAGGAGGCAGTCTAGATCTCTGAAAGTCACCTCTCCCCATCCACTCTCCCCTACCCTACAAGTGGACTTAAAGCAGAGCTTGAGAAACCCCAGGCTCTGGGGCACAGGCATAGTATTTCCAAAAATGAAATAAAAAGTAAATTAGGAAATTTTCAGTTTTGAGTATTGACATTCAGTTGTATGCCCCAACATTCTCAGTAGGCATGAGGATTGCTGTTCTCACTCTGATTCCTCCCTAGGATTGAGAGAAGTATCTGTTACTCAGGGGTGCTTGGCTCTGCCTCTGCTGAAGCCATGATACTTTCTAGTTCCCTTGCTGGAGGATCAGGTGCTGGGGGTGCCATGATGTCTGGGCAGTTTTCCCACCGTCATCCCTTTGCCAAAGCAAAGTAAACTACAGGATCAAATATGTTTTCAAACCTAATTGTGGTATATTTAAAATTTTGTACAAAAACTTGTTTAGGCAGTGGCTTTGAAACTTTGCAATTGGAATGAACATCACCTCAACTTTGACACCAAATTCTGACAAGGATCATAGAATTTTTAAAATGTTTTTATGGACTTTTTCATATTGCCTAGATGGCTCCCTGTAATATTGTCCCACCTCACTCTCAAAGAATCATCTTATATGATCTTTGATAAAAAAAGAGAAAAAAAAATCCAGTGTGGACCTTGACCTCTGTAAAGGAATAGAGGGAGCTATCTGTTCACATCTCTTTGGATCCAAGATTGTTCTTTATAATTTCAAAACATTGTTTTGGATGGTAGTTGGTCACTGTGTAGTTTTCCTCTTCTTGACTACATCAGTTCCTGTTGTCTTTCCATGCATTTCTGTATTTATCAGGTTGGTTTCTTAGAGTAATGTTCCAGTGCATTCAGGTACCAGAACTTGTCTAGTCTGCCTGCAGTTGTTGGGTGGCACCTTCTACAGCATATGTTGATATAAATTATTTTGGTGTATATGGAACCTCTCTTTTTGTCATTGACCTTTGTGGGCCAAAGCAAATCTAATTCTGAATTGCTTTCCAAAATGGTTATATTGATTCACAGCTCCATCAACAATGCTCTAGCATGCCTGTCTCCCCACAACCCCATCAACATTGGCTGTCCCAGTCTTCACCAGTTTGCAGGGTGGGAGGTGGAACTTCAGGGTTTTGATTTGCATTTTCCTTCTTAGTCATCTGAAGCCTTCTTCCATATGATCACCAATGGTTTACTATTATGTTGGGAAATATTAGTTCCTATCCTTTCACCCCTTTTTCCATTTGGGAACAACTTTTTGATCATTTATGTAGTTGTCTACATATCTTAGAAATCAAACTCTTTGCAAGGATCTACCCATTTTTCTCCCAGTCGATTGCTCCCCTCATGGTACATGCATTTTTCTTTTTGTGTGGAAAAGCTTTTCAATTTCATGTAATTAAAATAAGCGATTTTGTAAACTGGACCATATGTGAACCATAGAATGTTAAAAGTTGAAAAGACTATGAGAAATTGTCCAGTGATATCCCCTCATTTTACATATAAAGAACCTCAATCTGAGGAGTTAAGTGACTTGCCTAAAGTCACAGGCAGCAAGCAGCAGAGCCAGATTTCAAATCTAGGTCCTCTGATTCCAACTCCAGTACTCTTTCCAGCACAGTAAACTGCAGTGCAAGGTAGCTTTTTCTGTAAGAGTTGGGGTGAAAATCTAAGGTAAAATGTTATCTCTGGGGCAGCTAGGTGGCACAGTGGATAGAGCACCCGCCCTGGAGTCAGGAAGGACCTGAGTTCAAATCCAGCTTCAGACACTTAATACTTAACTAGCTGTGTGACCCTGGGCAAGTCACTTAGCCCCAATTCACTCAAAAACAAACAAAAAAATGTTATCTCATTCCTCAGTAATTAATAAAAACTGTTGAGAAGTGGGTTTGCTTAGCTTATTGTGTGACTGTGAAGACATTTGCTTTATTTTGGGGGGGGGGCAGGGCAATGAGGGTTAAGTGACTTGCCTATGGTCATACAGCTAGTTAAGCGTTAGGTGTCTGAGGCTGGATTTGAGCTCAGGTACTCCTGAATCCAGGGCCGGTGCTTTATCCACTATGCCACCTAGCTGCCCCCAAGGCATTTGCTTTTTAAGTTTTACAGATGACTCATTTTTTATATAGCCTACACCTCCCCTATAGAATACTGAGAAAGAAAGCCACTTGAGCAAAATCCAATCCCAGGGTCACCTCTTCAACCTTTCACTCCCATTGTCCAACACATGAGGGAAGTGTTTCATCCTCTCTTCTCCAGAACCATTATTATTCATTATACTTGATCCTAATATATATAGCTGCTTAAATGTTTTCACTTGTGACGAAGTGTACACTTTGTTTTGGTTCTTTCTTGGATTTGGAATTGCTGCCATTTACCACCTATGTCAAAACGCTTAAACTATCTTGGCTCCAGTTGTCTCATTGTGCAAAATGACAGCTTTGGGCTCAGTGAGCTGGAAGACAACTTGGAGATCATCTTATTCAACCCCCTCATTTTATAGATGAGGAAACCTGAGGCCCAAAGAGGTTAGTGGCTTGACCTAGTCTGGGATTTGAAGTTAGATTCCCCATTAAGACCAGTGCTCTTTCCACTTATGCCACTGCTTCTCAATACCATTTTAAACTGTGGATTAGAGAAACATTTATTCTCTACTTTCTAATCTTCCCTACACCAAAGCTGTTTGCTCTAGAAAAGAATTAAAATTACCTTTTAGAGTCTCTCATTGTTTCCCTAGAGATGTCCCAATCTCCCTCATGAAGGTCTGAAAAGGATATGAATCTCTCCCATTGAGGGGGGAAAAAATCTACATCTTTTGCAAGATTTGGAGGTCTTGTATATCCTTAAGACTGTTTTCTTCTCCTTCCACCCTTTGGCCATATACATGAAAAAATAGCTCAAAACCTATCTGATCACTGAAAACAATTTAAAATATGGCTCATTTCATACATAAGATTCAGGAAATTTATTGAGTTTTTAATTTAAGGTCCTCCATAATTTGGCCCAATTTAGTCAATTTTTACCACTACACCCCAATACTTATAACCTATCCCTTCTATTCCACCCCCCTAGTGCCCCACCCCCCTCCCCCACCCCTCACACACACAAATTATTCCTAATTGCCTTTCTTCTTTCTGTTTCGTTCACCTGGAAGGTCCTTCCCTCTCTTCTCCATTTATTCTATATCCAGGTGATGTTCAATGTCCAACTTAATTCCCATTCCCTATCACCTAGCATTATTAGGCAAATGGAAGAGCACAGAAACAATTACTGAACTGACACAGCTGAAACCTTGCCTGTCAAGATGGTGCTCTAACCAGTGCAGCTAGCTTATGTTTCTTTCGAGCATGAGTTGTTTGATGGAAAATAAGATGTGAACTCTGACCAAAGGCTTTCCCACACTCATTACATCGATAGGGCTTCTCCCCAGTGTGGATTCTTTGATGGACAATAAGATAGGAACTACAGCTGAAGGCTTTTCCACATTCATTGCATTCATAGGGCTTCTCCCCAGTGTGGATTCTCTGATGGACAATGAGGCGTGAACTTCGACTGAAGGTTTTCCCACATTCCTGACATTCATAGGGTTTCTCCCCAGTGTGAACACCCTGATGGACAATAAGGCTTGAACCCTGACTAAACATTTTCCCACACACATTACATTTATATGGTTTTTCTCCAGTATGGATTCTATGATGCCTTATAAGGTGTGAACTCCTTGTGAAGGCTCTCCCACACTCCTGACATTCATAAGGTTTCTCCCCAGTGTGAACCCTTTGATGTACAATAAGGGTAGAGCTCTGACTGAAGGCTTTCCCACATTCATCACATGCATAAGCATTCTGGATTCTCTTGTGTGTAGCAAGTTTTGTGCCAATACTGAAACTTTCCCCCAGTTTTTCACAGTTCTGGCTTTTCTCTCCTGAGGGGCTTGTCTTATCTTTGTCCATAATTCTTTGGATATCTTGGTTCTCTTCCTTTACTATCTTCCTTATAGGGATTATCAGCTGCCTCACTTCCCCACCATGTTCCACTTCACAAGCTTCTAAAAACTTAGATCCCAAGGGAATATCTTGCTGAAACCTTCCTGATGCCACTGTATGGGATCCTTTTTCTTCAGGGATGTCATCACTTTCAGGTCTGGTCTTACCACCTGACACAAAATAAATTACAAAAAATTAAATTATCACCTGTTTTACAATGCTAAGAGGGAACTGGGCAACAGTGACTCCCCCCCCCCCCCCAGGCTGGGGCAGTCAGGGTTAAGTGACTTGCCCAGGGTCACACAGCTACTAAGTGTCAAGTATCTGAGGCCAGATTTTAACTCAGGTCCTCTTGAATCCAAGGCTGGTGCTTTATCCACTGCACCACCTAACTGCCCCAGTAGTGACTCTTAAAGTGAACTCTTTAGATACCTGTACAATTGTTTCATAGTGTAGTGAGGGATTAAATTCAGATAACAAAAAATAGCCATAACAGAAACAACTTACATAAATAATGGCACTGGGGCAGCTAGGTGGCGCAGTGGATAGAGCACCAGCCCTGGAGTCAGGAGTACCTGAGTTCAAATCCGAACTCAGACACTTAACACTTACTAGCTGTGTGACCTTAGGCAAGTCACTTGACCCCAATTGCCTCACTAAAAAAAAAAAAACACAAAACAAAACAAAACAAAAATAAGTAATGGCACTTCATGGTTGACCTCAACTCCAACCCTAATGTGCTGCTTCATCATAACCTGGAGGATTATGGTTAAATGACCATGCCAGTGGAGCGCCAGCTCTTTTACTCCTGCCAAGGTAGGAAGGCATCAGCTATGGGCTGTTGGGTTTCTATGATGCAATTTTTTTTTATTTGGAGTAACTGTCATTATCAGGGTGGCCAAAGGGAGATGAATTTTTATGGCTACAGAAGTTCCCAATGACTGTCAAGGAGACTGTAGAGTGGTTCTGATATGCATTAGTGAAGTATACATGTTAACAAAATCAAAGATAAGTAAGCATTTCAGATTGACACATCACTTCCCACACAACAGTATAAAGCAGGCAGTGCAAATGTTTTCATTTGTTTTATAGACGAGGAAAGCAAAGCTCCTGGAAGTGATCTGTACATGGTCACATAACTAATATATGGTTTGAGTGGAGGTGTGAATATTGGGGTTGTTGTAGGAACAATATCCCAAGACTCAGAGGACTAAGGCTTAAGCTGTTGAAATGGCTGGTCATTTGGGCAAAAAAGGCCACAGGGAACTCTGACTGGGCCTCCATGTTTGACTGGAGGCCACCAGGGTCTATGCACACAGAGCTGGGGAATGCTGCTCAGCTGAATCACTGTCCTTGCTGAATTTCTTTGTTGAATATTCTTTTTCTGTTATGGCTAAGTAAATCTCCTCTTATTAACTGCTAAATGTCCTACAAGTATCATTTTGTTCCAGTTTCAAACTAGACTACCAACAGTAGCTTAGGAAAGCCTAAGTCATGGCTTTCCTACCACAGGGTATGGCAGAGAAGAGGGAAATCAGTTTGCAAAGGTGGGGGGTAGGTTTAGAGATGGTATAGAGAACTGACAAAACCCCCAATGAAGGTTATCTTAGAGAGTAAGGAACAAATATGACATTCAAGGAATGAGGAGGAAGAGACACATGTATTAGGTGAAGGCTAAGTATAGTGAAAGAAAATAACTGATGGTGAAATCAGTGAACAAATATTTACTAAGAACCTATTAAGGGGGCAGCTAGGTGGCACAGTGGATAGAGCACTGGCCCTGGAGTCAGGAGGACCTGAGTTCAAATCCAGCCTCAGACACTTGACACTTACCAGCTGTGTGACCTTGGGCAAGTCACTTAATCCCAAATGCCTCACGCCCCCCCCCCCCAAAAATAAAAAGATTTGAAAAAGAAACCATTCCACCCAAAAAAAAAGAAAAAAGAAAAGAAAAAAGGGGCAGCTAGGTGGCACAGTGGATAGAGCACCAGTCCTGTATTCAGGAGGACCTGAGTTCAAATCTGGCCTCAGACACATGACACTTACTAGCTGTGTGACCCTGGGCAAGTCACTTAATCCTCATTGCCCCACCCCCTCACCCCCCCCAGAAAAAGAACCTATTAAGGGGGCAGTTAGGTGGTGCAGTGGATAAAGCACTGGCCCTGGATTCAGGAGGACCTGAGTTCAAAGCCTGCCTCAGACACTTGATACTTACTAGCTATGTGACCCTGGTCAAGTCACTTAACCCTCATTGCCCCAGCAAAAAAAGAAAGAAAGATAGAACCTATTAAGTGCAATGCATTGAAAAGAATACAAAAACGTTCAAGATATAGCCCCTTAGGTAGGTAGCCCCTTAGGTAGGTAGATATAGCCCCTTAGAGGTAGGTAGCCCGTTAGGAATTAATTTGCTTTATAACCAGTTTCTGAATTCAGAAGATAATTTTTAAAATGGTTAAACATAATTTGAATTGAAGCTTTGGTGCCCCATCAAAGACAAGGAGGGTTCTCAGTCTTTAAGGGGTTTGTCAACCCCCTTTTGTGGGAACCTGAGAAAGCACTGTTTTGGGGATGGGTGGGAAAGGAGTAAGAACATGGGGTAGAGCATTGGCCCTGGATTCAGGAGGACCTGGGTTCAAATTCAACCTTAGACATGTGACACTTACTAGCTTTGTGACCCTGGGCAACTCACTTAACCCTCACTGCCACCCCGATCCCCTAAAAAAAAAAAGGAAAAAAAAGAACATGGGGAAGGACAGATCTACATTTTAAGATGTGATTTTTAGGATTGTTAAACAGGAGGAAGCAGAGAGCCAAGGAGTGTTGCCTGACACTTCCTTATATCTCTTCCAAAAGAATCTGCTAAAAATGTATAATTTATAAATTCAAACCTGTGAATTCACATTTTACCATCAAATAGTTATCATCAAAAATCCTAGGTACCACAGGGTTGGGGCAGCTAGGTGGCGCAGTGGTTAGAGCACCAGCCCTAGATTCAGGAGGACCTGCGTTCAAATCCGGCCTCAGACACTTGACACTTAGTAGCTGTGTGACCCTGGGCAAGTCACTTAACCCCAGTTGCCTCCCCCCCCCCCCCCAAAAAAAATCCTAGGTACCATTCCTGCATGGTGGATGACCTGGAGCCTAGCACCTGTCAAGTCTTGATCTTTATACATGGAGAAATCATGCAGTTGAGTGTAGCATCAAGGTACCAAGAATGGTATAAACAGTAAAAGACACAATTTAGGACTGAGGTCACAAACTATGGCCAGAGGTCAAATCTGGCCTGATATAAGTGAAAAATGGTTTTTACATGAAAAAAATGTAAAACAAAAAAGGTTTATCATTTTATTTAAAAATGCAAAATGACTGGCAGGCTCTCTGGTAGCAGTTTGCCATCCCTGGTTTGAAAGATAGAAAAAACACTTTGTGGGGAAGGTCTCCTAGAGGAGGGGGAATCATAGAGTTAGACCTGGGAAAGGCCTTCAGGGCCATGTAGCCCAAGACCTTCATTTCATGTATGAGAAAACAGGACTGACTTGTCTGAGGGCACAGGCAACAAGTAGCAAAGTCAGCATTTGAAGCCAGCCTGCTCAGTCCCCAATCTGCAGCCTTTCTCTTGTACCATTCTGGCTCATCTTCAGCTACCTAAGTCAGATGCATATTTCCTCCCATCCACGTCCCATGGGTAGTTGGAATGATGTGGCTCCAGAGGAACAGGAGCCACAGACCAAGGCAGGCACGATTTCTTCTCTTCTAAAAGTCTACAACCCTGACACTCTTCCCCTCTTAACTAGCCCCAATCATCTTTTTTTTTTGTCCTCAACTAGATAAGAGAATTTTTATTGTATCTTGAGTTGATGTTTTTGCTATAGAGAATGTAAAAGAGTGGGGTGGGAACCCGTGGATAACTGATTAACAAATCCTATTAGTCAGATTGTTTAGTCAAGCTCTGATTTGGCAGATAAAACTGACTCTGGAGAATCACCTTCCCAATTCAACAAACACTGGATTGCCTGGAGGCTCTGAGAATTTTTTGAATTTTATTTATAATTTACATTTTTAAAGCTTTCTAGGTTTCAGAGGAAGCAAAACATGTGGAATTGGGGCCTTTGCCTTAAACTAAAATCTTGGTAAGCAAATCAGTGATCTTTAAACTGATCCTTGACTTTGTACTAGAGGCCTTTGGATTTGTCTCCACTTTCCCAGCCCCAGGAAGAGACGGGAAAGGGAAGTAGAGACCTCAAAAGGAGGTTACAAGCTGAACCCGCTCCCACTAGGTAGACTCACAGTCCGCACCCCTAAAGGGAGGAAAGTCCCAATCAAAATCTAACGCAAAAAGATGAATGGAAGTCATATCTCAAAAGATGGGAGTGTGGGTATTGCTTAACACTGATACTGGGCCCTGGGAGGAAGTGATTTGAACTAAAAAAGAAATCTGGTTCAGGAGTATAGAAAAATCCCCCAGAAGAGCCGTTTCCTTGGGAGTCCTTGGATTGAGGGAGGTGGAGAAAAGGCAGGGAAGACCATTCCCTCCTAAGCCTAGAACAACAAAGAAGGTTCCCCATTCTAGATAACTGGGAGGATAGGGAAGGTGACCCCACAAGCCTAGCATGGAGAATAGAGGAAAATTTCAAAAGGGGCAGGGAACTCTCACAGGAATCAGGTATGGTCTTTAATGTGGCCAAAATCTACTTTTTCAATTCTACTCCCTTACAGGATTGACCTACTTAATTGGCTACCTGATAAGCCCTTGCACAGTCCTAGTTCCATGCCTCTGTTCATACTATTCCATGTATCTAAAATGTTCTATTCCTCTCTTCTCCTTTTCTCTTTCATGGTCCCGGAACTCAAATCTTACCTTCTTTACCTGACCTTTCCTGACCCTTGCTCACAGCAACCTTTCCCTTCTCCGGACTTCCAAAGCACCAGCTGTACCACTTCACACACATATTGCCTTTAACATTCTAAGGTCTCTTTTAGCCCTTACCATTCTATGTTTTAAGGTCCCTCTGAGCTCTAAGACAACTCTAAGACTCTCAGAAGAGACCCCTGGAGATTTGGGGACTAGTCAGAAGCCCAAGGTGTCCACTCCTTGAGTGAAGGCACTGTGTCTTACACTGCTGTGTAACTGCCTCAACATCTAGTACAATGCCTTGTACAAAGTACAATAATGTAATTGCACAAATAAATAACAGTTAGTTGACTGATGACAAATGTCCTCCTCTGTATCCAAAGTGACCTCAAGATTGATTCTAAAGCTGGTGAATGAAAATTCTGTCCAATCAATTAACAACTATTTATTAATGGCCTACTGTGTGCTAGGCACTAGGGGATACAAAAGCAAAAATGAAAGTCCCTGACCTTAAGGAGCCAACATCCTATTGGGGGAAACAAGATCTGCACATGTAAGTAAATCCAGGGTGGGCCAAAAGTCACAACTTTAATAACTTTTTTTTTTTAAGGCAAGGCAATGAGGGTTAAGTGACTTGCCCAAGGTCACACAGCTAGTAAGTGTCAAGTGTCAGAGGCTGGATTTGAACTCGGGTCCTCCTGAATCCAGGGCCAGTGCTTTATCCACTGTGCCACCTAGCTGCCCCTTTAATAACTTTTTAAAAATCATTTTTTCTTTATTTTTCACCATTTATGAGATTTGATTTTTCACATGTAATGTAAATTCACTTCCTATATATACTGTATATGATACTATGGCATTGTAAATTAAAAACAAAAAATAAAGGAGTTATTAAATATTGAAACCTTTTGTTGAGTTTTGGCCCACCCTGTATAAACCATAATCAAAGTAATTTCCAGGAGGAACTAGCTAGGCAGAGCAGGATGAGAATCAGAGAAGGCCTCATATAGAAAAAGTTTTCAGAGACCCCATTGCTACTAACAAAGAAAGAAGAAGCCAAGAAAAGAGGAAACTCTAAATCAAGAGAAAGAGCTTACCCAGGGACACCATACTCCCATGATTTTCTAGCTTTCCGTCCCTGGATCTGGCCATCACTGCAGGTAGCAAAGAGGTTCCAGTTGATGAATAGTTGTTGGGTGACATCAGAGTTGACGCCTGGGCTTTTCCCAGGGTTACTATTTTTTTCCAGGGTACCTGGAGGCACATGTTTATGGTTAGACTTAGGACAAAAAGACACAAGAGAGATCACACCTCTGTACTCTTCCCGCCACTCACTCCTCTAGCACATCTTACTCTGGCTCTGGGGTGCTCTTCCATAAGAATTCACTTTCTGAATATCTGGTGAACATATGTGATAATTAATCTGCACAAAATGGGTGGGTTGTGATAGCCTATAGAACAATGTATAAAATAGTCCTTCCTGAGATCTGAAATCAGACAGTGGTAGAGGAATAAGATCTACCTTTCAGGGTTTGTGAGAAAATCACTTTGGAGACCTTAAGTGCTATATAATTGTAAATTGTTGTTATTACTATTATTTTCTAAAGTAATAAACATTTTTATTTATAGTTTGGGGTTCCAATTTTTATCTCTCCTTCTTTTCCTCCCCTGCCCCCTCCCTGAGGCAGTAAGCAATCAGATTAAAACCCCATGAACCACATTGTCCCCACAGATCTAAATCCTATGAACTACAAACAGCACGACAGCCTGGATACTATTCCAATAAGGTAGCATTTCCATTACATTCTTCATAGTTAAGGTCTCAGACACCGACAGAAGAACAGAGGATAAGTTGTGATTCCTGTTTTTAACCATCCCTCTCTCCCGTCTGCCATGGGCCTGACCATGTATGTCCCATTTCTTATTTTCTCTCCTGGTCCACCAAGGCCAGTCTAAAAATCTTCCCCTATAATGGCAGCCTCAGTGTATTCATTCAGGTTTGCTACCTGACCCCAAGTGTCTTCATCTTCTTCCTCCTCCTTTACTGCCATAGGGCCCAAAGGATCCAGGCCTTTTCCTTTTTTTTCTTTTGTGGTCATCCTCCTCCCTTAAGGAAAGGCCTTTTTGTTCCAGGTAGGGTCTGCCTGGTGAAAATCAACTCTTGTCTGACTTTTAGTCACCTGAAACTTTTCAGAGTTGGAAGGAGTATCATCTGCTGAGATATTAAAAAATCATTGTTAACATAAGAGAAATGAACTGATCCCAGAGAGCTGAGTTCTGAGACAATAACGACCATTCACCAGGGTCTGGCCAGAAAAGCAACATTCCAGGAAAGAAGAGAACACTGCTCACGGTGCTCACTTGAAGAGATACCTTTCCCTCACAAATGCATACATGTCCAAACCAACTTTGTCTTCATTTAAGTGCTTACTATGTTCAAAGCACTAGGTTAGGCAATGAGGATGTAACATACAAAAAGAAAAAAAAAGGCCAAGAGAAGGGGGATGAAATGCCAAGTGGAGGGAAGAACAAATTGGCTAATGTGGCTGGGATATAGCATCAGTGAAAGGGAATAATGTTCAAAAGTGTGAAGAAAAGTCCTTTTTTTGGAGAAGTCATCACTTTCAAGTTCCTAAAGAGTTGTGGGAGAAAGAAGAGGGGGAAACAACACACTCCTCAATCTGGGATCACAGCAGCAGCTAGGTGGTGTAGTGGATAAATTAAAATCCAGCCTCAGACACTTGATACTTACTAGCTGTGTGACCCTGGGCAAGTTACTTAAACCCCAACTGCCTTACCAAAAAAAAAAAAAAAATCTAGGATCACAAGGAAGCCTTTCCACTCTAGGCACCTAGGAGTATGAGGAAGGTGAGCCTTCAGGTCCAGCCTGGAAAAGTAGGGTGGAGTCAAATTAAAAGGCAAGGTGAAGACCCAGTGCCTTATAGACAATAGGGAGGCACTGAAGCTTCCTGAGTAGCCAAATAACATGGTCAGATTTGTTTTTTAGGAAGATTCTGACAACTGCATGGATGACAGACTAGACAGGGGAGAGACTATAAGCTCAGAGTTAATTGGAGAAGCTGTTGCAGTAGTTCCAATGAGGAAATACCAATGAAGGTCTGAACTAGTAGTGGCCTGTGAGTGAGGGTAAGATGTGAGAGATGCCCTTGACAAGACTTGGAAACTAACTGGATACAGGGTGCAGATGAGAAGGGGCAAAGAGGAAGTGTAGGAGTGAAGACTGACTCTAAGGTTGTGAAAGTGATGGTGCCTTCAATGGGAATAAGGAAGTCTGCAGGAGGATTGGGTTTTGGAGGAAAGATTCTGAGTTCTGTTTTAGACATTACTGAGTTTGAGAAGTGTGTGGGGAAATCCAGATGCAGTTGTTCAACAGGTAGTTAATGATGCTAGGGATGGATATGGAAATAACCAACATTTATATCAAAATTTAAGGTTTGCAAAGCAGTTTAGAAATATTATCATATTTTATCCTCAACAACCCTGGGACAAAGGTGCTATTATTGTCCACATTTTACAGATGAGGAAACTGGTGCAGACAAGTTAAATGACTTGTCTAGGGTCACCCAGTTAATAAATGGACTTTAACTCAGGTCTTACTGACTTCAGGTTCAGTGTTCTATCCACTTCATCCCCTAGCTGCCTCGTGACTTTATAGAGACAATAACTAAATCCATGGGAGCTAAGGCAATCCCAAAGAAAGAGTGTATATATAGCGAGAAGGTGGTCCAGGACAGAGCCTTAGGAGATATCTATAGATAGCAGGTGGAAGACAGATAATGATTCAGTGCAGGAGACTGAGAAGAAATGATCAGAGAGAGAGGAGGAAAACCAGGAGAGAGCAGTGTCACTGAAACCCAGAGAGGAGAAAGTACCCAGTTGAGTCCCTACCCATAAAGGCAGAGGCTGATGCAGAAAGGAAGACTGAGCCCTGCAGGTGCTGAACTCTTTATAAATGGAGGGAGAAAGACTTAGAGACCAGAAGATAACTACAAACATGATGGGAGTGGATCTCAAATTTTATTATCTGTAAAATTGTTGTTGTCTTGACTCTTTTTGACCCTTTGGAGTATATCCGTGGAGTTTTCTTGGCAAAGATACTGGAGTGGTTTGCCATTTCCTTCTCCAGTGAATTAAGGCAACCAGAGGTTAAGAGATTTGCCCAGGGTCATACAACTCATAAGTGTCTGAGGCCAGATTTGAACTCAGATCTGTCCTGCTTCCGGCTCAGTGCTCTATCCAGCGAACAATCTAGCTGCCTCTATCTGTAAAATTAGAAGAATGTCAATGCCTGTCACAGCATCGTGACAAAAGTACTCGTTAAATCTCAAAGCACTGGCCTCTAGTCAGAATAACCAGGAGCACCACTTCTGACACCACGACTGTGTGATGTATGGCCAGTCACTCAATCTCTTAGTTTTCCCCAGGCAACAGTGAGAATATTGTTGAAGAGTTACTAATCTGCATTGGTAGAGGGCATTTCCTCACCAGGGAGATAACCACACCAATAAAACCATAGCATTTGTGCCCATCTCACTGTTCTTCCAGAATTGAGTGCTTCCACCAGTAATCTCATCTGATCCTCAACCATCTAGTGAGGTCATCAGCGAATGACTGCCTCTATTTTAGGATTCTGAGATCACAGACTTTGGAAGGGAAGAGCCCTCCGAAATCACTTCATCCCACACTCACAACGGGAGAGGGGGGAGCAAAAGGGACGGGGACGAGAAAGAGGGGGGAGGGAGAGAGAGAGGGGAAGAGGAAGGGGAGGGGGCAGAAGGGAGGAGGCGGATAGAGGGAGAAAAGAAGGGCGGAGGGGGACAGGGAAGGGGGCGGGGGCGATCAGGCCTCTCCCGCAGGAGGGGATCGAGTCCGGCGGGGATGGTCGCCCGGAGCCCGCGCTGGGAGAGCCCGCCCCGCTCCCACACCCGGCCTCACCGAGGAAGAGGAGCGCGAGCTGGCCTCGGGCCGGTCCAGTCAGCGCGGGGGGAGCGAGCCGGTGGCCTGAGCGCAGAGAGCCGAGCCCCCATTCCTCGGACGCCACCCCTCCGCCTCCGCCGCCGGAGAGGACAATGGCCTCTTCCGAACCCGGCCCGAACTTGGACTTCCTCTTCCTCTCTAGGCTGCCGGGAGGCCTCCGCGTCTCGGTGGTCTGCCAGTCCTCACTCTGGCCCCAGGCCTCAGCGGGGAAGGCAGAGGGTGACGTAGAAAGCCGAGCTCTATGGTCTCCTTGTAAATCAAATGGACAAGCAGTTAGGACCTTTGTTATTACGACTTCCTAGTATAATCAAAAGACAGGAGGACTCCTTTTCCTGAATTCCAGTTTGGCCTCAGACATGT
The DNA here is from genome assembly GCF_019393635.1 of Dromiciops gliroides. Lineage (NCBI taxonomy): Eukaryota > Metazoa > Chordata > Mammalia > Microbiotheria > Microbiotheriidae > Dromiciops > Dromiciops gliroides. The sequence goes on from NC_057861.1 coordinate 671,584,584, forward strand.
ACTAGCCGTGTGACCCTGGGCAAGTCACTTAGCTTGCATTTTCTCCATTCCTCATCAGTAAAATGACCTAGAGAAGGAAATAGCAAATCACTCCAGCATCTTTGCTAAGGAAATCCGTTCGGGTCACGAAGAGTCGGATACGACTGAAGAAGACGTAACACAATCTCTGGTAGGGAAGTCAGATGACCTGGATTCCAACCCAACCTTCTGTCAGGTGGACCAAAGAAACCACTTCTGCTGCCTGGGCCTCAGTTTCTTTCTTTTTAAAATAGGGGTGCTGGACTTGTCCCCGGGGTCCTTTCCAATGCCCCTCTAATCTTGATGCTTCAGATTCAAATCCGAGCCCTCCAACTCCAGTGTTGTACACTGTATGCCCCATATGTGCATCATAGAATGTCAAAACCAGAAGGAACCTCAGAGGCCTGGTTCTCTTATTTTACAAGTGAGGAAACTGAGGTCAGAAGAATGACTTGCTCAAAGACACACAGCAATGAGGGTTGACAGGACTTGATCCCTCCCTGGACATCTGATTTGTGACAGTGTTCTTCCTATGATCACCCAGCCCAAAGCCCTATGCTTAGCAGGTGCTCCATAAACAGAGGACTGGGCCATATAAATCACCTCTCACTTGAATATGATGATGCACTTAATTAAAAGGATATAGTATGGGGGCGGCTAGGTGGCACAGTGGATAGAGTACCGGCCCTAGAGTCAGGAGTACCTGAGTTCAAATCCGGCCTCAGACACTTAACACTTACTAGCTGTGTGACCCTGGGCAAGTCACTTAACCCCAATTGCCTCACTAAAAAATAAAAAAAAAAAGGATATAGTATGCAAATACCTAGTTTGGGTTCTCGGAATATAGAGATACCCTCGAGGAAACAAGTGAAGAGACCTAGACAGACCTGGGATTCATATCCTGACTCTAAAACCCACTAACATGTGACCCTTGGCAAATCATTTCATCTTCTATTTCTTCATAATGTAAAGTGGGGATAGTCATTATACTACCCAGAATGCAGCAACAGAAGAGATCCAAGCTGTGGTCAGATGTCTCAAAGGTTCTATCCTTTGACAGGGGCCAATAAAAATAAAAGAATATTTGTGTCTCAAGACAATATTTATTTATTTTTTGCTTAGGCATGAGAGCATTTTTGCTTTTTCATAAAATTTTATTGATATCTTGTGACTTCCCCATATCCTTTCCCCTCTCCAAGAACTGTCCCTTATAACAAAGACTTTTTTAAAAAAGAATTAATAAATTCAGCAAAACCAATGAATACATTGAAAACACCTGACCAATATTCTGCACCTGAGGAGTTCCCCTTACCCACCACCTAGAAAATTTATCTTCTTTGGGTTATTCTTTATAATTTTGCAACATTTAATTTTTACTATTTTGTAGTGGTGGTTCTTTTCATGTATACTGTTGCAGTCTTCGTCTATATGATTTTCCTGTCTCTGCTTACTTCATTTTGTATCAGCTTGAGTAGATCTTTCCATGCTTCTCTGTGGAATCTCTGTATTAAAAGTTATGGACAGGGGCGGCTAGGTGGCGCAGTGGATAAAGCACCGGCCCTGGATTCAGGAGTACCTGAGTTCAAATCCGGCCTCAGACACTTGACACTTACTAGCTGTGTGACCCTGGGCAAGTCACTTAACCCCCATTGCCCACCAAAAAAAAAAAAAAAAGTTATGGACAGCTTATCCAGTTTATTTGCAAAATTCAAAATTACTTCCCAAATGGATCTACTAATCCAAAGCTTCACTAATAATACATTAGTGTGCTTATCTTTTCATAACCCCCCCAACATTTACTATGCCCATATTTTGTCACCTTTGCCAATTTGCTGAGTGTGAGGTAAAATCTCAGGTTTGTTTTGATTTGCCCTTTGGAGAAGTATTTGTTGCTATTTTGTAGATGAATATATTTAGTATTAGTAGCTGAAGTATGCATTGTCTATGGTCAGAAAAACATTCTCTTGTCTATGCAATGGCATAGTTGAGAAAAGCAGATACTTGCTTCAGTTTTAGTTTATTGGCTTTTTGTTGCTTTTTGTTTGTTTTGCATTGTGAAAAAAGTTGATGGTTAAAGAAGGAAGATCTCATATATACCAAAATATTCACAGCAGTCTTTGTGTGTGTGTGGTAACAAAGAACTAGAAACAAATCAGGTGCCCATTGACTGGGGAATTGGTAAACAAATTATGGTACATGACTGTAATGAAATATTGCTGCACCATAAGAAATAACAAATATGGGGGGTGGACTGGGAAGATTTCTAGAAAGTAATAAAGAATGAAATAGAGAACTTAGGAAAACAATACACACAAAAATTACTATGTACATGGAAAGAACAACAAAATGAAACAGATTTCATGTTATTTATCTTATTTCATGTTACTCTCCTACACACATACTTCATTCTTTTTTTTTTTTTTTAGTGAGGCAATTGGGGTTAAGTGACTTGCCCAGGGTCACACAGCTAGTAAGTGTTAAGTGTCTGAGGCCGGATTTGAACTCAGGTACTCCTGAATCCAAGGCCAGTGCTTTATCCACTGTGCCACCTAGCTGCCCCCCTAAAAAGTATTTTAAAAAAAGAATGGGGGCAGCTAGATGGCGCAGTGGATAGAGCACCTGCCCTGGAGTCAGGAGTACCTGAGTTCAAATCCAGCCTCAGACACTTGACACTTACTAGCTGTGTGACCCTGGGCAAGTCACTTAACCCTCACTGCCCTGCAAAAAAAAAATCCTTTTTAGCATTCTTTTTTTCAGATTTTGAGTTTTGGATTCCTTCCTTCCTCAAGTCCCTCTCCCACCCACTGAGAAGGCAAGTAATTTGATGTCAGTTATACAACATGTACTTCGTTCTTGCCAACTCTATAGCTCTCTCCCAAACACAGCATATCTCCTGACTGTGCATTTGTAGAAATTGTTCCTTGGCAGATAATATACGCCATCCTCATCTTTGCCTTTCTGATTCCCTATCTTTTTTCAGGTTTAACTTGGATGCTACTTTCTCTTTGATGGATCATCATTGTTCTCTGGATGGTCCTAAAATATGTTCATCTTTTCTTTGTTCCTTTATTCCCTACTTTGTATTATACATATTGATGCATGTATTTTATCCATTCAGTAGAATGTGAATTCCTTGAGGATAATGGCTGGGGTTTTTTTAGTTCGATTCCCACTGCTATAGCATAATGCTTTGCACATAATAGCACTTCTATAATCCACTTTAGAAGTCTTACGAGTTTTATGACTGATGGTAGTTTCTCATCAGCAAAGTTAAACAATATTGTATTTAATTTCCATTCAGCTTCCATTCTCTTAGGTCCTACATTGAGATTCATTGGGTATTAATCATTTAGTCCCTGTTCATACGTATGATTTTAGCATTTTTCTTTTCCTCCTGCCTTTTAGACTGTAAGCTCCTTAAGATTAGGGATTTCCTTCCCTTTTTCCTTCTTTCATTTCTTCCTACATAGTAAACACTATTAAGCACTAATTGATTCTCACTGTGGATTTTTTTTTTTGGCAGGGCAATGAGGGTTAAGTGACTTGCCCAGGGTCACACAGCTAGTGTCAAGTGTCTGAGGCCGCATTTGAATTCAGGTCCTCCTGAATCCAGGGCCAGTGCTTTATCCACTGCACCACCTAGCTGCCCTATCACTGTGGATTCTTTGATGTAGAATCAGATGTGAGTTGGAAATGAAAGGTGTCCCATATTCATTGTATTCATACAATTTCTCCCCAGTGAGTATTGTATGATGTACAGTCAAACTCGTCCTTGGCCTAAAGGCTTTCCCACATTCATTACATACATGGAGTTTCTTTCCATCATGTATTCTCATATGTATAAGTAAATAAGAGCTCCAAGTGAAGCTTTTTTCCCCCACATTTATTACATATTTATGGTTGCTCTCCATTATGGATTCTTCTGATATACAATAAATCATGAAGTTTGACTGAAGGCTTTTCCACCTCATTACCTGCATAGTTTTTCTCTGCAATATGTTGTGACAAATAACTAAAAACTTCCCCATGTGCATTACATATACACATGCACATACACATACATATACATAGCATTTCTTCTGTAATGATTGGAATGACGCCACCTGCTGGAGACTTACTGTAGAAATGAGGTAAACGTCTCTGAGGGCAAGACCATGCATCTTTTCTTTGGCGTCAGGAAGTGACGTTTGCTGGTGGGAGGAAGAAGGGGGAGCCTGGTGCTCTGACTCAGACTCTTTTTCCTGTGGACTCTGGTGGAGAGCAGAGCTAGAAATGCACTCTCCCTTTAATAGATAGATGAATGTAGGCCTTTCTCTCTCTTTACCAAATTCTTATTCTCCTTAATGAATGCTTAAAAGTCTAACTCTTGCTAAAGCTTATAATTTATTGGCGACCACTCATTAGATATTTTAGACAGACTAGCTAGAATTTTAGCCTTTAACACTTCCCATTCTGACTTATTTGATGTACAATAAGATTTGCACTGTGAACAAAGGTTTTCCTACATTTCTTACATTTATAGCCTTTCTCCCCAAAATGAATGGACTCATTGGTGTTGAATAAATTGTGAACTATGCATAAAAATTTACCTCCTCACTATATTTAAAGGATTTTCCCCCAATGTGGATTTTTCTGGTGCACAAGATTAGAGCTCTGAGCAAAAACTTTCTCAAATTCATTATATGCTTAGGGCTTCTGCCCAGTGTTTATTCTCTGATGTACAACACTTTGAATGAAGATTTTACTAGATTCATGACATTCATAGAGGTTTCTTTTTCTAGATTCTAAATTAATTTCTAAGTTTTTTCTGACGTCTTTCTTCTTTGGAAGAAGAAATTGTATTATCTTTGGAAATTGTATTATCCATTACTGCCAAATACTGAGAATCCTCTTTGATTTTCTCTTGGAGGTTCCAAGGTGTCTTTTGATTCACATATTTCTCTATCTATATAGGTCTGTAAGCTTTCTGGACTTTTCTTGGGGCTATAATATATGATTTTTTAATTTTTGCTTTTTTGATAAATATGTTTACTTCAAGACAATGAATCATTCTTATTCCTGGTCTTACCACCTGACACAAGAAATACAAAATTAAAATGTCACTTAATCTCATTTGATATGGGGGTTGGGACTATTAAAGTTTAAACTGGCCAACTAGCTATCAGGATAGACACACCTAAGAAGTAGGGGGAAATTAAATTCTATAGAAAGAAAGTTAGTTAGGTGTGGCTACTACCTGAGCTAGGAGACAGAGATAACTCCAGAGGTCAGGACTATCATTCCAAAAGAAGATTATCCCTGAATTTCAGGAATCTTTCCCCCACTCCATCCCCAAAGGGAACTTTTCATATTCAGGTGGTCACCCTATCCATCCCTCCACCATCCATCCTCTATAAAGGCTTTGGCCTCCCTCCTGGTGGAGGAGAAAGGCATTTCAGAGAATCGTGTCTCTGAACCTACTCTCCTTGAGGTGTTTGACTTCCCTCTTGGTCACTTTCTCTAAGCACCCAAATAAAAGCCTATTTTATTCCAATTGAATTGTGTTTGAGAGAGTGTAATTCTTTAAAGAGGAATACCTAAGAACCACCCACCCACCCACCCAAACACACACACCATCTATTTATTCTTCCCGCCAAAAAATAGTTACTAGGTATGTCTAGAATACTAATTTTATATCCCCAAGGAACAGCTTGTATGGAAGAAAATAGATATGAGGGGAATGAGATCAAGAAAATTATTAAGGGAAGGCAAGTCACAAAATATCTAATGTCGTTGTATAATCGTTACCTGAACAATAACCCTAGATATAATGTCATCAAATAGTTCTTTAGTTTCCACCCAAAGACTTCTAATGAACAGCACATTAAATTTATTTTGATTTTTATTTTCAGTTCCAAATTCTCTCCCTTCCTCTACCCCCTTTTCCATTCACTGAGAAAGCAAAGAATATGATAATCATTATACATATTAAATAATGTAAAACATTTCCACGTTAGCCATGTTGTGGGGGGAAAGCAAGAAAAATAAAGAAAAATAAGTTCAATCTGCACTCAGAGTCCATCAGTTCTCTCTCTGGAGGTAGATAGCATTTTTCATGAATCCTTTGGAGTTTTTGTGGATCATTGTATTAATAAGTCTTTCACAATTGATTATTGTTACAATATTGCTATATAAGTCTTTCACAATTGATTATTGTTACAATATTGCTATTACTATATATACAATGTCTTCCAAATTCTGCTCATTTGACTTTGAATTAGTTCATATAAAATTTCTTAGTGAAAAGATTAAGATTTGATCCTGTATATTTTCTTATTGATCCTATTTACAATTACTTGATTTTGTCCTGTAACTGCTTAAGTCATGCTTCTTTGTCTCTGAACCTAGTTCAGAGTTCAGCTGGCTTGTAATGGCTTAAATTTTAAAATCCATCTATTCTTAGCTCAGAGAATTTAACTTCCCTGGGAGAAAGTATGAGAAAGCAAGGGAGTTTGGGCCTGATATCTTTATTCCATCAAGCTATCTTTCAAGGATGTCTTGTTTGCTGTCCAAGTCTAGGCCACTGTCACACCTGGACTCAAACAATGAGTACTTCTTAGTCTCATGAGAGAAGAGGGAGGGTCGTTGCTAGTCCTGTTACCAAACAAATCATATTGTTCCCTGTACTTCAGCTTTGTAACCAATCATGTTGTCCTTAATTCCATGATGTCATCTACCATGTTCTATTCTTTGTTCTGTAGTCCCCAAAATCCAATAAAAGGGGAACTGCCCCTTTGCTTGTCTTTGGCATTAATGGAGGCAAGCCATGGATACATTTATTCACAGGTAGCATGCCCCTGCTAATAAGTGTTATTTTGCTTGGAGATCTGTCTCAGTTTGCTCTTTCATTAAAATTCAGTCTCGAATTAGTTTAAAAAAAAAAAAAACAACCTTCAGTTCATCACCTTTAATACAGTAGTATTTCATCAAAATCACATACATCCCCCCCCACACACACACACAAATCATATACCTCAACTTGTTCAGCCATTCCCCAATTGAGAGTCCATTCATTTTCAGGCAGCCCACTTTGATTTATTGTTGTTTGTCCTTCATGCTCAAAGAGGACAAAAATGACATCACAATGTTGGGGGTCTATGTACAGTGTGTCCAGCTGTGGCTGATCATACCAATATAGTTCAGAATGCTCTACCACAGGTCAGGCACAAATAGTTTGTATGACCATTTGGTCTCTCTTTTTTGGGGGGAGAGGGGTGTGAGGCAATTGGGGTTAAGTGACTTGCCTAGGGTCACATAGCTAGTAAGTGTCAAGTGTCTGAGCCCAGATTTGAACTCAGGTCCTCTTGAATCCAGGGCCAGTGCTTTATCCACTGCACCATCTAGCTGCCTCCTGTACGATCATTTGGGAGGGAGATGCCTCTTTTATAGCTTTAATTGTAAAGAAGTTTTCTTTCTCACTGTGAGTCTAAACTTGCCTCTGAGTTCTTCCCTCTAAGGCTAGGCAAAACTACTCTAATCCCTTTGCTATGTGACAACCCTTCAGATATTTGAAGATAGTCATCATCTGTACCCTGTTTTTCCTTCCCTACTCTAACCATTCTCATGTTCTAGTTGCTGATCATCATATGTCATTGTCTCCAGAGCCCTCATCATCCTCATTGCTCTTCCCCATTTGTTCTCCAGTGTCAATGTCCTTCCTCAAAGAAGGCATTCACAACTGTCCAGATGTGGCCTGATAAGAGCAGAGTACAGGGGATTATTACCTCCCTTGTTTGAGACACTAAGCCTATTTTAATGCACTTTAAGATTGTGTTAGGGTTTAGTTTTTTGCTCTCTCTCTCTCTCTCTCTCTCTCTCTCTCTCTCTCTCTCTCTCTCTCTCTCTCTCTCTCTCTCGTCTCTCTCTTGCTTTCTGTTTCAGTCTTTGTCTCTGTGACTACCTCTCACTGTTGACTTTTGCCATCCATGAAAGCTTCTATGGAAGCTTTCTATTTCACATGACTTCTACCTATTCTTCATCTATCCCGTACCTGTGCAACTGATATTCTCTGAAATGTGGAGGAGAGGAGAAGAGGTAATGTTAGAAGTATGTCCAAGTCCCACTTTAGGCCAGCTGCTGGTTCTCTCTAGGAATTACTTATCTTGCTGTTTCTTTAACCTCTATTTATAAGAAAGAAGTGTAGGGAGGAAGTCATAATTTTTATTGATGGCCACTGGCTTAAAGGCCATGAATAATTTAAATTAACAATTAAGAGAGGCTGGATTTGAACAGAGATCTTCCTGTTCCAAACTCCTACATTCAATTCACTATTCTAAAAAGTGAAGAGAAATATCTACATAAAAAGTACAAACCATATGTCTAGAAGATAAAAGGGACATTCCATAAAAAGCCCCAGACTGTTTCAGAATCATAGGACCATACATTTACAATTGACATAGATAATATGACTCAACACCCTTATTTTATAATTTGGACTCACAGTAAGAGATTTAAAAGGAAGGTTTATCCATAATATTGGGAATAGCACTCAAAAAAGAAATAACATAGAGGAAGATGAAAAAACTCATTAAAATGGCAGAATCTTTGAGGGGAAAATAGTTCAGATAGAATTTTTTTTTTAAGGTCAGAGATAGAAGAATAAACAACACAAAATTTAAAAGTAACAAGACTGGAAAAAGTCCTCAGAACTCTATAGATCAAAGCAACATAGCTGGAGGACCGAGTTTAATGAGACAAACAGAAAATTATTAGATCACAACAATGTAAAGAAACAACTATAATATCTCATTACAAGAATAATAAAAGAAAATTGCCATATTGAAAAAAGAGGGCAAAACAAAATTTATAGTAACCATAGGACCCTGGAAAGCAGGGGTCCGATATTTAATGCCCCCAAAAACGTATTTGTCAAGTTCCCTAATTTTATAGTAAAGAAGATTCTGATTTCATTTGTCTCCATACCTATCCTTGTGGTGAGCTTGACACTTTAAAATTTCTCTAAGTACTAGCATAGAATCCCTTCCATCCATACCCTTCCCCCACCAAATCCAACCTTTGGCCATTTTTGATTCTTATCCCTGGGTAACCCCCTACATCCAGTATCTTGGCTCTTGCAATAGGCCTGCTTAATGTCTCAGCAGAAAAATGACAATATCGAACTGATTTCACCCATTAACAATTCTTGGCACAGCTTACTTTTCAAGTATTTTTGTTGTTCACTTTTATCTGAATCTTTATGACCCCATTTGGGGTTTTCTTGGCAAAGCTACTGAAGTGATTTGACATTTCCTTTTCCAGCTCATTTTAGAGATCAGGAAATCAAGGCAAAGAAGATGAAGTGACTTGTCCAGGGTCACGCACCTAGTTAAAGTCTGAGGCCATATTTGAACTCAGGGAGATGAGTCTTCTTGATTCCAAGCCCAGCACTCTATCCACTGTGCCACCTAGTTGCCTACTTGTCAAGTATGATTTATGTACAATTCAGATTCTCATAAATTGGCTTCTTAAGATTTTCTTGGGGGCAGCTGGGCGGTGCAGTGGATAAAGCACCAACCCTGGATTCGGGAGGACCTGAGTTCAAATCCGGTCTCAGACACTTAACACTTACTAGTTGTGTGACCCTGGGCAAGTCACTTAACCCTCATTTCCCCACAAAAGAAACAAAAAAACCCTTTTCTCTGCCACTTACTATATGGCCTTGGGAAACATCATTTCCTTTGATGGAGAGAATAATACTTGCATACCTCACCCAATAGACTTGTTTGTGGTATCAAATATGAGAATATATGTAAAATGCTTTGTAAACTTAGCACATAGAATGGTGTCAGCTATTGTCTAGCGGCTTAAAAAGAACACTGTACATGAAACCAAATCATCAGAGCTCAAATCATGACTCCCAGTTACTGGAGAAGTCAATCAGTAAAGATTTATCCAGAGGCTACTAGAAAATAATACTTTTATAATTAAAAAAAAAGAGGCTACTATGTGCCAGGCACTATAATATACTAAGTGCTGGAGTGGCTATGGATCATTCATCCATCAAGTGATCAAATATAACCAAGTTGAATAAGATAACATTTTGTAAAACACCTTAAAAACGATATACATATGTGTATTGTGTATTTGTATTTGCATGTACATATCTATGTACATAAGCATATATACACATATATTCAATTATAATTATTTAAAAAATTTATTTATTTAGAATTTTCCCCCACCTTACATGTAAAAAACAAATTGTAATATCGATTTTTTTTTTTGCGGGGCAGTGGGGGTTAAGTGACTTGCCCATGGTCACACAGCTAGTAAGTGTTAAGTGTCTGAGGCCGGATTTGAACTCAGGAACTCCTGAATCCAGGGCTGGTGCTTTATCCACTGTGCCACCTAGCCGCCCCCCAACATCGATTTTTAAAACTTTGTATTCTAAATTCTCTTCCTCCCTCCCTCCCGCCTCCCCCTTTAAGAACTCAAGCCATTCAATATGTCATACATGCGCAGTCATGCAAAACATAGCAGACAAATAAAAAACTTTAGAAAAAGTAACTAACAAAAAAAATTAGACTTCCATATGTATTCAGATAACATCAGTTCTTTCTCTGGAGATGGAATGCATTTTTCATACGTCCTTCAGAGTTGTCTTAGATCATTGCATTGCTGAAAATAACTAAGTCTTAAATTATAATTATGAAATGGCTTTGGAGCACCCCATTCCTCATCTATAAAACGGGGATGCAAACAGCATTACTGCTGCGACAAAGCACTCAATAATCTTTATGTTGTTAGAAATGGGTCCTATTATAAACCCTTTACCTATCCCTATAAGCCCATTGGCCCAGGCCCAATAAGGTCCACAGGGCCTGTCTGGGCAGGATGACGAGAGGAATCATCGGGCGTCATCAAAAGCAAGGCCCGCCTTCTCTCGAAGGTTATTGGCTGTTTCTGAGCACTTCTAGCTCTTTCCCTCGCCGCCCAGTGGAATCACTTGTCCCGTGTCCTCCAATATTCCATTAACCTCCCCTAGAAGGCCTGCCCGCAGAGGAGCTGAGGGGCTACGTGGCAGTCCTCCCAGTGAAAGCAGGAGAACCCAACAAAGATACCATAAAATGAGCCCTTTCTAGTGCTTCTAGAGAGAAAGTGGGTATAGCAAGGCGGAACACTCGGAACTGCGGCGACGCACTTCCGGATAAGCCGTGGTTCTCTCCTGCCCCGGCCTCGAGCAGTACGTAACTTCCGTAACAAATGCTTCGGGATCCTGTGACTTGTATCTCTCAGGGGGCCTGTATCCCTGTCCTCACCTCTCTCCTGTTCCCTCTGGCTGGGTCATTGAGTCCGGGCCCAGGAACCAAAAGCTCCCAAAGCTACCATGAGACAAGAAGAAGTAGGGGACAAACGGGGAGCATGGGAGTGCGGCCCCGGAAGAATTGGGATATTGAAAGAAGAATATCCCTCCTCTGGTCCTGCCAAGGTGTCAGCTCCGTGCACACGCGCAGCTACATTCACGGGGAGGGCGGGAGAGACAGGAACCAGGATTAAAAATAAGCTCGGAGGTATGCGGAGGAGTTATCGGGAGAACGGCTTCTTCGCCTGTTCCCCCCTCCCTCCCCCCCAAGAAACACTGCTCGTTTCCCATTTGGTTTAATTTTATTTGGGAAAGTAGCAGCGAAGGGAGGCTGTGAATAGAGGCCGACGGACCCTCCTACGTTAGGAGAGGGCCTGTTACAGGCACGGAACTGGCTAGTCAAATGAGCAAGAATTCATTAAGTGCCAATCATGTGTCCAGGCACTGTGCCAAGCTCCTGGTCTGGAGACTTGTGTTGCGTTCCTGACACCTTGAGGAAATGCTTCCTGTCTCCGGACCTCAGTTTCCCTCAGTTCTTGAAATCGCTCCAGCCTGCCTCTCATGGTTGCTGTGATCGTGTTTGTGTGTTTGAGAAATTGCCAGATAGATAGATAGATAGATTATATTAGATAAGATAGAAAGATCGATAAAAAAGGTAGATAGATATTCTTAATGGCCCTGCCTATGCCGGTTTAAGGTAACTGCCTGGTTTGGACCACCTACCTGTTATCTTGGACATTGTTGGAGAAATGGTGACACATTATTATCTTTCCATTTTCCCCTTTATTTCCCTTTATTCTTTTTTTTTTTGGCGGGGCACTGAGGGTTGTGACTTGCCCAGGGTCACACAGCTAGTAAGTGTCAAGTGTGAGAGGCTGGATTTGAACTCAGGTCCTCCTGAATCCAGGGCTGGTGCTTTATCCACTACACCACCAAGCTGCCCCCCATTTTTCCCCATCATCCTAGATGAAAGGTCTTAAAGCAACTTTTAAATATCTGGCCCAGCTGCCAGCATTAAAGAAGGTAGCCAGTTATCTGTATTGTCTATTATATGTATTATCTTTTATTATCAGAGACAGCTAGTGGCACAGTGCATAGAAGGAAGGACCTGGAGTCAGGAAGACCTAAGTCTAGCCTCAGATAATTATAGTTTTGTCATCCCAGGCAAGTCACTTAACCTGTTTTCTAAGTCTGTAAAATGGGAATGATAGTAGCCGTCTCAATGTTGTTGTGGGGTTCAATGAAATAATATTTGTAGGGGCAGCTAGGTGGCTCAGTGGATAAAGCACTGGCCCTGGATTCAGGAAGAACTGAGTTCAAATTGGGCCTCAGAATTTGACACTTACTAGCTGTGTGACCTTGGGCAAGTCACTTAACCCTCATTGCCCCCCTCCCCCCCCCATATTTGTAAAAGCAACTGGCTCTTTTTTTTTTTTTTTTTTTGGTGAGGCAGTTGGGGTTAAGTGACTTGCCCAGGGTCACACAGCTAGGCAACTGGCTCTTAATAGGCACCATGTAAATTCTTCCTTAATCTCCTATAGTAGAAGTAGCTGAGGCACAAAGAAGGTAAATACTTGCAATAGTTCACATACCTAGTAAGTGTTAGAGGTAGTAGAACAATAAACAAATGTGTCCATTCCCAGAACAGTTCTTTCCTTTATGCTCTTTTGACTCCTTAATGAATGCTCCTTACTTCTGTTTATAATCGTTATGACATCCCCCCTTTTCACTCCAGCACTTTGACAATAGGTTATAAACCCTAGGGTTTACAAATAATTATTTTTTGGTATATATCAAATTGTCTGCTTCCTATGACATTTTTATCTTCTTAGAATCTGTCTAGAACCTAAGGTGGGCTGCTGTACTCCTAGACAGGTTTCCTGTCAATCTATTACCTGTACATTCATGTTTGATTTCCTGTCCATTTGAATATCCCAAATCTCCCTTGTTCCTACCTTCATTTGTGTAGTCATCTTACAACCACTGCTATCATTTCCCTAGAAACTTTTCTCTAATGTAGCTAAAAATATCTATATTGTCCTCAGCGTTCATTTCCCAGCTTTAGCTCATTCTAAACTCTAGCACTTCTGACACAATGTTTTTGTATTCATTGTCATTTGCATTAACTTCCATCTTTTGTACATGTAAGTTGGTGAGTTCCCCTTTGAGCCACATCTTCAGATAACTTCCATTGTTTCTTCTTATCAGGATTGTTCTTTAGGTCCTCAAAAATTTCATTCTTGAGTTTCTCATCCCCCCCTCCCCCAGCTGACTTCTTGCATTAGAATATATATGTAGGGGAGCTAGGGGGCACAATGGAAACAGCACCAGCCCTGGATTCAGGAGTACCTGAGTTCAAATCTGGCCTCAGACACATGACACTTATTAGCTGTGTGAGCCCAGGCAAGTCACTTAAACCCCATTGCCCCGCCAAAAAAAAAAAAAAATTATAAGCAGATGGATTTCAGAAAAACCTGGAAAGACATACATGAATTGATGCTGAGAGAAATGAGCAGAACCAAGAAACATTATACACAGTATCTACAACATTGTGGAATGATCAACTGTGATAGCCTTAACTCTTCTCAGCAATACAATGATCTAAGACAATGGCAAAAGACTTATGGTAGAAAATGCTCTCATTTTTTTATTCAGAAAAAAGAACTATGAAGTCTGAATGCAGACTGAAACATACTATTGTAGTGAACTCCATGGAGGACTCTGTGTGAAACAGGCCCCCATGTGGTAGTTCCCCTCACCCTTTCGAGACAAAGAGAGCAAAAACGGGTCAAAGAGTAGTCACAAGTTAAGCACAGGATGCACTGAGTAGGCAGGACGTGCTGATGTGGAAACCTAGTGGTTTCTGGAGCACTCTTGACAGACATCCGTGTGACCAGGGTCCAAAAGGAACTCCATGAGGTTGCAAGATGGGCCAGTGGAAAATACTTACATAAACTTTGTGGTTTGCGAGTATAAAAGAGCCTTGTGTGAAACAATAAAATGTCTAACTTGCTTAAAGTAAGACCATTGTGTTCCTTTTCTTGTCCTCCTGTCCAGACTCCAATATACTATTTTCACTTTTGTTGTTGCTTTTTTGTTATTGTTCTTATTTGTTTTTTCTTGGTTTTTTTTTCCATTTGTTCAGAATAATGTAGAAATATGTTTCAGGAGGGGAGAAGGGAGGGTGGGAGAAAAATTTGGAACTCAAAAAGTATCTTTACATGTAATTGAGGAAAATTAAAAATAAACAAAATTTTTAAATAGAAAAAAATTTAAAATTTTTTTAAAGAATATATATATATATATATATATATATATATATATATATATATATATATATATATATATATAGCAGTGAGATGGTGCAGTAGTGAATAGAGTGTTGGGCCTGGAGTCAGGAAGATCTGAGTTCAAATACAGCTTGAGACACTAGCTGTGTGATTCTGAGCAAGTTAATTTATCCTGTTTGCCTAAGTCTTCTCAACTGTAAATTGGGAACCCTGAAGAAGGAGATGGAAAACCACTCCAGTATCTTTGCCAAGCAAACCTTGCTGGGGTCAGGAGGCCATGACTACAACAAACATTTAAATGGCACTTTGAGGTTTGCATAGCCTTCTGCATATATTACCTTGTTTGGTCTTTCCCATAGTACTGTGAAGTAGGCACTATTTATCTCTATTTGACAGATGAGGACACTGAAGCTGAGGTTAAGTAATTTGCTCTGAATTCACAGCTAATAAATGCCTAAGACAAGATTTAAATTCAAGTAAATTTTTATACAACTCTGGGTGTAAGGGCATATGAAATAGGTATATGTAACCTCTGACTTTTGCCAAATTTTTGTGACACCCCCCCCCCACACACACACACATTCAGTTATGCAACCTCACATGGGGTTGGGACCCATAGTTTAAGAAGCCTTGTGTAACGATTGGAATGATGCCACCTGCTGGAGACTTACTGTAGAAAAGCTCTGCCATGAGGTGAAGGTCTCAGAGGGCCAGACCACACGTCTTTTCTTTGACATCAGTAAGTGACGTTTGCTTGTGGGAGGAAGAAGGGGGAGCCTGGCGCTCTGATTGAGGCTCTCTTTCCTGTGGACTCTGGTGGAGAGCGGAGCTAGAAATGTGCTCTCCCTTTAATAGATAGATGAATGTAGGCCTTTCTCTCTCTCTGTACCAAATTCTTATTCTCCTTAATAAATGCTTAAAAGCCTAACTCTTGCTAAAGCTTATAATTTATTGGCGACCACTCATTAGATATTTTAGACAGACTAGCTAGAATTTTAGCCCCTTAACACTTGGACTAGATAACCTCTGATCTCCAGAGATTTTGTAATATTCTAAATGATGGGAGTCCCTGGTTAACCAACAAAAACATATTTATACCATAACAGCTGAAATCCTACACATTTACAATGAGAAAAGAAAATGCTGTGATAAAAGAGGAAATCAAGGCAATAGTTTTTGAATCCTATCAAACAATTCTCCATAGAGGCTGACAGGTAACTTGCAACTATGTGTATGCATAGGTAAGGACAACAATTTGAGTGTTTCTAATGGGAATACTTTGTATTCTTTAGTATTATTATGTTAAGAGTCTCATTTCTCTCTCACAGCACTGGACTATAAAAATACCTATTTAAAAAAAAATTCAAGCTAAGACAAAGAGGACAGAGAAGCCACTAATGGCTTACCTATACAAACAACACTCAGATGTTCTCTGATCACAATTTGTCATGGATCCAGGACCTAGGGTTCTTCTTGCTGTAGCTTGGAAATCACAGCTAGTTTTCAAAATGGAAGTCCTGATTAAGGGAAGGAAATTCAAAAGCAATGGTGAATGGAGTTATACAGAGCTAAAACAGAGATTCATTTCTGCCTGGTACCAGCAGGTGGCGATATGGTTAAGAAATGAAATACTTAGGGAGGCTATGAGAGGAAGACCCAGAGGGAGATACAAAAGATCTTCAGGATGACTGTGTCCCCCCCGGGGAGAGCTGGGGGAGGTGAAAAATTTATAGAGATCCCTCAAGAAGAAACTTAGCTTTTTGCCTTCTTTCTGGGAGGAAAAGGGGAAACATACAGTGGGAACATGGGAACTGGAAATAAAACTCAAGTAGAGGGAACAGAGCCAAGATTTCCTCCAGAAAACTTTAGGACTCAGTTTAAGTACAAAAATACTACTTCCAACTATGCCCAGAGCAGAGTCCCTCAAAAGTAGACGTTTTCACTAGGGAAAAAAAGTACACAAAAGTCCTGTTTCAGGGTCAAAGGAATCCTAGGGTTCTCCTCATTTGGCAATTCCATAAACTGAGGGATAAAGAACACTGAACCACAACTCAAATGAATGTTAACAGAAATGTTAAACCTTCTAACAAGGAAACTATGGAACCAAAGAAGCCAGATTCTGAGTCATGGAAGAACAATCCTTACCCAGGGTTACCAGGTTCTCCTAATTCATCCATGTCCTCTGAGCAGGAACTAAAGCTGCCCATTCCTTCTGGGTGAAGTACATGGCCATATATTTGAAAGTCATCAACTCCTGAAAAGAGATGATTCTGCTGCTTCAAGGACAATTCCAACATATTCCTTGTGTAAAGGGCATGGCTGCTGGCATAAATCATCAGAGGAGAAGACCCACTAAAATTCAGAAAGCTGAGTATGTATGATAGAAAGAGAAGGTTCCATTAGAAGGAGAGAGTCATCATACAGGGAGAGAAGACTGTGATTATTCCTATCTATCTCTAATGCTCCCACCTCTAGAAGAAATCCACATTCTATGTGTCTATCCCCGTATCTCTGTGTCAGTAGATATGTTCTCCCCCATGCTCTTCCTCTTCATCTCTGCCTCCTGGCTCCCCTCAAGTCCCAACTAATACTTAACAGAGGAAGGCACTAGAATTATTACCAGGGTTCCAGAAAGCTGGTATTACCCAATTTTTCACCTACTTCCTATGACCTGTGAGGACCAAATGAAACAATATTCATAAAGTCTTGTGTAAACTTTAAAGTGCTACCTAAATAACAGCTGCTATTATGCTTCACCTCACTCACCTTATCCTTTTCAGTGCAGTTCTGATAGAGACAGTCTTGGAATAATACCACATTCTCCTATTATTATAATATGCTTATTGTTCTGCAGATTGTTGCCTCAGTGTATAAAATAACTTTTTTATAAATGAATATGAGTTGGTGTATAACCTTATCCTCTTACTGAAATCATGTTTAAGCCAATTTCAGGAGCACATAGGATGATGCTAGGTGACACATCGGATGGATGGAATGCTGAACCTGGAGGCAGTAATACCTAAATTCAAATCTGTTTTTTAAAAATTTAATTAAAAATTTTTTTTCCAATTACATGTAAAGATATTTTTTGAGTTCCAAAATTTTCTCTTGCCCTCCCTTCCTTTCCCCCTCCTGAGGCCAGCAAGCAATCTGATATAGATTATAAATTACAATCATGTTTAACATATTTCCACATTAGTCATGTTGTAAGAGAAGGATCAGAACAACAGAGGGGGAAACCGAAAGAAAGAATAAGTAAGAACAATAACAAAAAAGCAACAACAAAAGTGAAAATAGTATGCTTCAATCTGCACTCAGATTCCACAGTTCTTTTTCTGGATGTGGAGAGTATTTCCACCATAAGTCTTTTGGTATTGTCTTGGATCATTGTATTGCTGAAAAGAGTTAAATCTATCACAGTTGATCATCACACAATGTGTTGATACTGTGTACAATGGTCTCTTGGTTCTGCTCATTTCATTCAGCATCAATTCATCTAAGTCTTTCCAGGTTTTTCTGAAATCCATTTGCTTATCATTTCTTAACAGCACAATAGTATTCCATTACATTCATATACCACAACTTGTTTAGCCATTCCCCAATTGTTGGGCATCCCCTGAATTTCCAATTGCTACCACAAAAAGAGTAGCTATTAATATTTTTGTACATGTGGGTTCTTTTCCCTTTTTTATGATATCTTTGGGCAAATTTGGTTGTAATCTGGCTGCATCCCTCTGGGCAAGCCATTTAACCTCAGCTTGCCTCAATTTCCTTATCTGTAGATTGGGGATAATAATACTACCCACCTAACAAGGTAGCATTAAAAATAATAATATTTGTAGTACTATCTTAAAGTACTATGTTAATGCCAGTTAAGATAATCATAATTATTCTATTGTTCCACATGGTTTCAATTCTTTCTAATAGGTCTCTGGGAAGCTTGGTGATACAGTGGATAGAATGCTGGGTCTGGAGTCAGGAAGACCTCTGCCAAGAAAATCCCAAATGGGGTCACCAAGAGTTGGACATGACTCAACAACAACAAATAGGTTTCCATATTTTGAAAGCATTTCGCTCCTCATAGTTATCATTCAGTCTAGGTACTGTCCCTTTTGGATGGTACTGAAGAGCTTATTTTCTAAATTAACTCTTTTCTAACCTCGTTTAACTCTTTTCTCTTTGAACCCTGTGATTACAATATTGTCCTTCATTTTAGTAGAGCTTTATAAAAGATTAATCCAGATTAATGTTCACAGGGAAAATTTTTTTTTTAATTTTTACACCATAGTTATTTCCTCATAACAGTTCTCCTAGAACCTTTCTTTGTAACAAAATACAGCATTTAAGTGAGACCTAGAGGCAAAGTGACAACATTATACATTTTCCTTCCTTAGTCCTCAACCTCCTCCTAAGAGGAGGAAGGTGTGTTTCTTTGTCAGTTCCTCAGGATGCAAGATTGTTGATTATAGTTCATCACTTTTGGGTAAGGGAATGGTTTGGGAGGTAAATCTAGTTAGGTAGAGTTGAACCACATTAGACTTTTAAAGAAAGAGAATTAAAGATATCGTTCCGGGAATCATCAGCACCAGGTGGGAACAGAAGCCACAAGGAGGTATGACGTGACAAAGACAAGTGATTTTACCCTTTGGGGGGTCATGGGACCATTTGGCCTGAGTCCCCTTTTGCAGGTTTTTAAAGGGATAGAAGAATTACAAAGGAAGTCAGTTATACTGGAAGTCACCAATTAAAAAAAAAAGTTATGGGACCACAAGTTAGGAATATCTAACAAAGAACTTGGGAAGAAGCTGAGTGTGGCTGTTTTATTGCAAATCAATAATCAAGAGGGCAGCAGGAACTCACAAATGGCACAACTGGTGGGTGCCAATTGAGGTCTGGGGCACATTCCTGACCCCTGGGTCCGACGACATCATTCACAGCCCTGGCCCCACCTCCATCACACAGCCGCTCCGCCCCATGGCCCCTGGGGGGAGGGGGAGAGAGGTGAGAGAAAGAACGACTCCTCTCAGCAGTACCCGCGTGCCTGAGCCCCATTCTGAAGCGGTACGTGCGTTCCTCTCTAGGAGCCTTGGATGTCGTCCCATCTCGATGGTTCTTTTTTTGGCCCTAGAGGACAAGAGTAGGTCCTACGTTATTCCTCTTGTACTTCCTCTAGCGGCATCCGGCGGAAGGGGAGGGGAAGCATTGACGATCAAGCCCGAGAGTCAGTTTTCGTTGTGCCATTGGGTGGAGCGGGGCGGGGAGAACTTGCCAATAAACAGGTGAGCTGGTCCTGGGGTGGGCGGGCCCATCCCTCATTAACCAATGGATTTGGAGCTTTCGCAGACAGGCAGAGGGCGCCGGAAACGAGGTCTTAAGGAATAAGGACGTGCAGAACTGTTTTGGAGGGAGTGAGCGAGGGTGCCGGAAAGCAGGGGCAAGGAATGGGACGGAGAAGGTGCAGAGAAGGAAATGGGCCACCCTCCTGCAGCATCCATTCAGCCAACACTTACCATCTCTCTGATTAGTAAGCCCGCGCCCATCATCGTGCCACGAGCACGTGGCTTCTCGTTCTCTAAGAGCTGGTGGTGCAGTGAATGCCTCATCTGGGCCGAGGGTCGTGAGATGTAGTGAGGCCAGCGTGATCAGGGAGGCTCCAGGGAGGAGCTGGCGTTGGAGTTGGACATTAAATGTTGGGTTTGACAGCCCCGGGAAAGGGAATGGTACAAATACAGTTAGTCTGGAAAAAAAAGGAGGGTGTGTTCAAGGGAACTTAGGGAGGGAAGTAATGTGAAATTAGGCCAGGAAAGGGCTGCTCAGGTTGGGGAGTTCTCTGAGTAACAGGCAGAGGAGCTTGAGTTTGCTCAGGCAAAGTTTGAACAGATGAGTGTAGCAGGGGTAATGGTATAAGGTAACATGTTATGTACTTTGCAAACCATAAAACACAACGTAAATATCAGCTATTTTTATTCACCCCTCTGAGCCTGATTTCCCTCATTTGTTTGGCACCAGTACTATAGGTCAGTTTGGGCATGGATTGTTTTTATGAATCAGAATTATGCAAATACAGCTTGAGCTACGATTCCAAACATTTTCTACCAATAGACCAGGCAAAACATTTGAGACCAAAACCCCCCAAATAAATAGAAATATCAAGCAATGGAATTATTTCAAGTTGTCCTCCCCCCCACACACACACACACTAAAAGAATTTCTTACATTCCTATAACGTGTGTGTGGGGATGTCAAGAGAACGTGGGGAAGAAACAATCCTCAAGCCAACTTTTAAAGTAATAAACATTTTTATTTATAGCTTGGGGTTCCAATTTTTATCCCTCTCTCCCTTCCACTCCCCCTGAGGTGGTAAGCAATCAGATATAGATTATACCCGTATGATTATGTAAAACATTACCATATTAGTAATTTTGTATAAGAAAACTTGAATAAAAGAAAAAAATTAAAGAAAGTGAAAAATAGCTTGCTTCAGTCTGTGTTCCATCAACATCAGTCCTTTCTTTCTTTTCTTTTTGTTTTTGTTTTTTCAGGGCAGTGAGGGTTAAGTGACTTGCCCAGGGTCACACAGCTAGTTAAGTGTTAAGTGTCTGAGGCTGGATTTGAACTCAGGTCCTCCTGAATCCAGGGCCAGTGCTTTATCCACTGTGCCACCTAGCTGCCCCAATATCAGTCCTTTCTTTAGAGGTAGAGACACGGCTATGTGCATTAATTATTTATTTACTTGGGGACACCAAATGAAATTTAAGTGGAATTCAAGTAAGTAGAAGGCAGAGAAAGGGGTTGCTCATCCCTTATGTAACCTTACCAACTATAATGTGTGTAAATGTTTGTTCAATGAACCACTGATGACTAATGATAATTATTCAAATCCTGCTCCCCTTTTCTATTGGCCAGGACTGCTTATCTATTTTTCCAGTATAAAATGTCTTCCCAAACTCCCCCCAAATACTTAAAAACTAGTACCTGTTATTTATGTTCATGTCTCCTTCCACACATGCTCTTAACATATAATAAACTTATTGATTATTCATGGGTGAATTAAATGTGGGTACTGTGAAGGTATAAATTTTATTTAATAGTTATAACTCATATGCTCAAATTGCAGACCCCCTTAATGGTGTTACAGTATTGGTCTAAAGTTGACAAAATGTCAAGAACAATTCTTATGAAAACTTTGAAAAGAGAATAAAGAGTTTAGTTAAAGAGACCCAAAAAATACTTAAGAAAATAATACCTTAAAAAACAGAATTGCCCTAATAGTAAAAGAGGCACAAAAATTCATTGGAGAAAAGAACTCCTTAAAAAGCAGAATAGGCCAGATGGAAAAAAGAATAAATATCAGGGGCAGCTAGGTGGCGCAGTGGATAAAGCACTGGCCTTGGATTCAGGAGGACCTGAGTTCAAATCCAGCCTCAGACACTTAACACTTACTAGCTGTGTGACCCTGGGCAAGTCACTTAACCCCAGTTGCTTCACCAAAAAAGAATAAATACTAAATCTCACTGAAGAAAATAATTCCTTAGAAATTAGAATTGGGCAACTGGACTCAACAAAACATCAAGAAACAATAAAACAAAGTAAAAATAATGAAAAAATAGAAAATGTGAACTATCACATCAGAAAAATAACTGACCTGGAAAACAGATTGAGGAGAGATAATATAAGAATTATTGGACTACCTGAAAGTCATAACCAAAAAAAGAACCCAAATATTATATTTCAAGAAATTAGAAGGAAAATTGCCCTGATATTTTAGGTCCAGAGGATAAAACAGAAATTGAAAGAGGCCACTAATCACCTCCTGAAAGAGATCCCCAAAATAAAACTCCAAGGAATAATAAAGCCACATTCCAGAGGGTCAAGGAGAAAATACTGCAAGCAGCCAGAAATAATTCTGATATCATGAAGCCAGAGTCAGGATCACATGAAAGTTAGCAGATTCCATGTTAAAGGACAGGAGGGCTTGGAATATGATATTCCAGAAGGGAAAGGAGCTAGGATTACAGCCAAGAATAACCTACCCAACAAAACTAAGTATAATCAATCCTTCAGGGGGAAAAATGGACATTTAATGAAATAGAGGACTTTCATGCATATCTGATGAAAAGACTGGAGTTGAATAGAAAATATGACATTCAGACACAAGCCTCAAGAGGAGCATAAATAGGTAAACATGAAAGCTAAATAATAAGAAACTCAACAAAGTTAAACTTTTTACATTCCTTTATGGGAAGATAAAATATGTAATTTGTAAGAATTTTATAATTATTAGAGCAGTTAGAAGCAGTCTACTGAGACAGAGGGCAATGGGTGTGAGTTGATTATGTTGTAATGATCTCCCAAAAAACTGAAGGGGTGAGAAAGAAGGATGCACTAGGAAATGGGGGAAGGGAGAGATAGAATGGGGAAAATTATCTCACATAAAAGAGGTGCACAAGGAAGACTTTTACAATGGATGGAAAAATCAGGGGAGGTGGCAGGCAATGCTTAAACTTCAGTCTCATCAGAATTGGTTCAAAGAGGGAAATATATATATATATTTACACACATATATATGTTCAATATACACACACAAACACATACACTCAGTTGATTATAATTGATATATTTTCTTGCCTTCACAGTAAGTGGGAGAAGGGCAAGAAAAAAGGAGAAAATTTGGAAGTCAAAAATTTTTTTAATGTACAAAATAAATATTTAAAAAGCAATTCTCACATGGGGGAAAGAGGAGAAACAGGGTCAAAATATAAGTCATGGTCCCCAACTTCAAAGAATATATAAAATAATTGAAAAAGTAAAATAATTTCGAAAGGAATATTTAAAAGCATATAAATCAAGTGTAACAGGTGATGAATTGAAAATGCAACAGAAGTTCAAGGAATTCTCCAGACCTTTCTTTCTGTTAGACCCCTTAGAACTCCCTTTTTTCATTTGTTTTTTTTTTACATTTATTTATTCATTTAAAGTTCTGAGTTCCAAATTCTATCCCTCTCTTATTCCTTTCCTCCCTACCCTCCCCCTTCCCTGAGGTGGCAAAGAATCCGATCTTTTGTTTGTTTTTCAGTGGGGGGAGGCAATCTGGATTAGGTCACTTGCCCAGGGTCACAGAGCTAGTAAGTGTCTGGGGCTGGATTTGAACTCAGATCCTCCGTCTCTAGCGCTGGTGCTCTGTCTACTTGGCCATTTTTTTTTTTGGTGGAGCTCCTCATGTATCAGCAGTCCAGTCTCCTTCATATTGCACTTAATTCTCTTGCTCCATTTTTCTCACCTGGCTGTAACCTGAAGACACCTCATCCTCAAGTTCATGCCTTCATGCTACCATTTTTTTCTGACTCAGAGAAAGAAAGGTTGATTGGCCTCTGCATTCCAATATACACAACTATAGATCCACCTATGGGTTTTCATTGTTTCTTTTAATCATTTTATGCTATCTTCCTAAACCATCTGAATCTCAGCTGCTGTCCTCTACTACTGCTCTTCACTAATGAGCACCATCCCAACCTAGGCCTTATTACAAAGCTGTCATCACAAACTGCTTCAATTCAATATTCATTGTTTAGAAGTTTTTTCCACTCTACCCAAAACTGCTATCTCCATTAGTATCATTAGTCGCTCAAGGGGGGCAGCTAGGTGGCACAGTGGATAAAGCACCAGCCCTGGATTCAGGAGGACCTGAGTTCAAGTCTGGCCTCAGACACTTGACACTAGCTGTGTGACCCTGGGCAAGTCACTTAACCCTCACTGCCCTGGAAAAAAACAAAGAACAAAACCAAAAAGGAACTATCAGTCACTCAAAATATCCCTTATTTATCAAGGCTCCCTCTCTAATCACAACTTTATTAGCTCAATATACTAGTAAGCTTATGGATTTTGATGTAATGCAAAACTTTGAAGAAGTAAAATGCTGATCTTGGCATGCCAACTCCCCTGCTAAAACCACTTTCTGATTACTTACTTAGGCTAAAACATAAATTCACTAGCCTGGAATTCACTAGGCCCTTCACAACCTGACTCCAGTACACCATTGCAGACTTATTTCACAAAACCCTCTGAATCTTCTACATCCTCCCTAAACTCCCCTAACTGGGCATCCTGTCTCCTGCTTCTGATCATCTGCACTGGCCATCCATTTCCCATGCCTGAATGCACTCCATCTTCACCTGCTGAAATTCTCCTCTTATTTCAAGATCCATTCTTCTATGAAACTTTTCCTAAGTACCTCATAATTGAAAGTAATCTTTTCCCCTGCCAAACTTTCCTAGAATACTTTGTTTGGATCTCTCTTTTTCTCCTAGCATATTCTCCCTTTTATCAAATGGTTTTGTATTTATGTTCTATTCACTTCTCCCTTCTTCCAATAGACTATAAGCTCCCCCCAAAAGTGGGACCATTATTTTCCCATGACTTTATGCTCTTGGCATCAAGTACAGTATTTGTCATTAGTTGACTTGAATTAGATTTCAGAATCAGGATCCAAAATTATTTTTGCCAGTTAGAATAATGAGATGAATCTAATAAAAGTTAACAAAGAGAAATGTAAACTTCCCCCTTTGAGGGAGGGTCCAAAAAAATCAATGACATAAATACAAAACAAGGGAGACAAAGTTAGAAAACAGTTCATGTGCCTCTACATTTACTCCTTCAGCCCTGGAATCATTCCCATATACACCAATTTGGTTTACAGAATCATAGCGCTGGAAGGAACCTTACAGGTCTTCTTGTCTAAGCTGCACCTTGAAGAAGCCAAGGCCATACTCAGGGAACACAGAAGAACTCAGGAAAGAAGATAATGGAAAGTCCTTTGTTTAAATAGAACAGTATGATTTTGTCCCCAGCTCCCTTCATTTTTTCCTTCATTAGTGGTGTAGTGAAGGATCCTGGGCTTGTTAGTAGCCTGAGGTTCCAATCCAAGTTCTGGTACTAATTATGTGAGTATCTGCTTCTCTGCACTTAGTTTCCTTACCTGTAAGATAGGGATAACAACCTGCCTTAGGAGAGAAGAAATCAGTTTACAAATTTTAATAGCTCACAGTCTGAAATCATATGAGTATACAGAGTAACAGAAGGAACCACAGTTCACCTGGAAGTTGTTCATTAGCAGGGCCATTATCTGGTTTCCTAAATTCTCTTCTTGGGGAAAACTAAGCACCTAAGCAGCTGAGAAAGGAGAAAGAGCAGGAGTGAGACTAGTTCTGCACTATGTCTAACCCACAGAGTAAGTTCAGAGGATGACGTGAACTCTTTTACCCCCACAGTGAATGTTTTCTAGGCATAAAACAACAAGGGGCAAATGAAGGAACAGGGAAGTCACATAAAAGATCACTTAAGAAAACAGTATAATGATATATGAAGCTACTGGTCCTGGAAAAATACTGCAGCTTCTAATGCTCCAGAGAAAATGGGATTAATGACAACTTATATATATATGGAGTGTTATGGTATGTAAAATATTTTACACCTATTTCATTTGCACCTAGCAATCCTGTCAGTCCTACAGGTATTACGACCCTGAAATCTGCACAGGTTATTGCGCAGGCCACACAACCAGTAAGCATCAGAAATGGGATCTGAACATGGCTTCTCAAATTCCAAGTCCATTGCTCTTGCCATCATACTACACCCATGGAGAAGAACCATAGAAGAATCATAGAATTTAAAGCTGGAAGGGGCCTAAGAAATCATACAAGCTCTCATCATTCCATTTTTCCATATGCCTTATTCCTCCTAAACTGATTCTGAGTTCTCATCTCCATCTCCAGGCACTCCAGCCCAGTACTCCTG
Source organism: Dromiciops gliroides (assembly GCF_019393635.1). Lineage (NCBI taxonomy): Eukaryota > Metazoa > Chordata > Mammalia > Microbiotheria > Microbiotheriidae > Dromiciops > Dromiciops gliroides. The sequence goes on from NC_057861.1 coordinate 671,611,026, forward strand.
TAGGCTGTCACTGGTGCTCGGGCTCTACCTTCCTCCCTTCCCAAACTCTAACTGATATATCATACAGATGCCAAACTGATATTCCTAAAGCCTAAGTCTGTCTGTGTCACTCCCCTGCTCAGTAAATCTCAGGATCTCCCTAGATGACCATATGCAAATACTTTTGATTGGCATTTAAAGCTCTTCCTGTTTTATTATAAATTATTACCTGCAGGTGCTCTGGTCTCCCTGGGGCTCCTAACATGACATTCAAGACATCACCTTCCTGATGTCCTCTTTGAGGTCCTCTTTGAGAACAAAGGACAAACAACAACATGACATTCCATCTTCCATCTCCATGCCTTTGCCCAGGCTGTTTCCTATGCCTGGAATGCACTCCTTCCTCCTATCTTTCTTTCAAAGTTCACTCAGATTCCCCCACCCCCCAAATGAACCGTACACTTAGTAAATGTGTTCATGTCTTCCCCTAGAGGAGATAAACTCCTTGAGAGCCACATTTCAAGTTCTTAATAAATGCTTGTTGACCAGTCTGGTGCAACTTTTTCTTTTAGGACAACATAATTACAAAGGGCAGGGATTAGACTTAGTGAGAAAAACTAGTCAGTACCCAGGGAATCTGCTCATCTGGGATTTTCCATCCATAGAAAACCTCTCCAGAAACTAAAGCAGAACCGAAGAGATATTGACTGTGCAGATTCAGGTGCTTCCCAGGCATCAACAGCATGGGGCAACCTGAGAAGTAATCAAGAAGAGTACAAGTACATAAACCGTGGAAGTGTTGAAAAGTACACTGTAAAGTGCAATAAAATGTAAACTGGTCCTTTAGGGAGCTACAGCAAAATAAAGGGCACCGTCTAGAGTGCCCAACATTTTGGTTCACTAAAAAGATTTACTGGATGTGTTCAAATGATCAGGGCCTGATGACATCATTGCTTAAAATGATCTAACTGCCACAGTTTGGACTCAATAGTCACTAGTTTTGTAAGAGTACTTTGTCTAGCCTTCTCCTTTCCCCTATTATGCCCTACCTGGAATCTTGGGCTCAAACTTCTTTGTATAAGTTACCTATTCCCCTGCCCTGTCTTTATTAAACAGTAAACACCTGAAGGTTTGATTTTCACTTTTCACCTAGATGTCTCAGCTTGTAATGGGTGCTTACTAAATGCTGGTTGAACTGAACTGGGAACCTTTCCAGCATTGTACCTCCTCTTCTGCAACTTCATTGGCGTGACTGCCACCAACACAGATGGTCAGAATGTCTATCTTAATATGCTTTAGGCTAAGATTGGTTATGTGTTAATTAAGCCTTAAAAATTCACCAATATATAATAATAAAAAATTATAATAGAATAGCAGAGGTGGAAGACAATTATCATTTTAACACAAATAACCTGAGTACAAATAGAAAATATACTTTTAAAATAAAAGAAAATTTAAGTTAAGAAATCTACCTATGAGCATCAATATAACTATTAATCCTAAGAAAAAAATGTTACCAAGATCTCATACCTTCCAAAATGGGTCAAAAGAAGCATTGGCAATTATGAATACTCAATTTTTACTAAAAAGGATTTATTCTAAGATCTTGATGACAGTTCAATATCATTTTATAAATACAAGCATGTGCACACACTCCTCTGAAAGAAACTTATAAATGATTTCTTTTGGGGGCAGCTAGGTGGCGCAGTGGATAAAGCACCAGCCCTGGATTCAGGAGGACCTGAGTTCAAATGTGAGCTCTGGCTCACTTCTTTTTAGCTATTTTTGTTGGCTATGCAACAAACTAACGCATCATTTTTATCCTGGAAAAATTGTTTGCTTGAAGTACAACCAACTGTTCAGGAAGGGTTTGTAAGAAACAAATGCAGCCCATTTTCTCAAAATAAGTTCTTTCAGAGGCCACTTTGGTATGACAAAAGCTTTTTATTGCATTCTCATGAGAATGGGCACCCACAGTAAAACCAATCAGTGAGTTTGAATGCTGAGAGTGTGCAGCCCATATTTATCCTAAGCTCTGACTTGGTAAGTCCCTCCCCCGAGTCACTATAGGTTGCTAGGCTCAGATTCACAGCCTTCCTGGAAGAATTCTAACTAAATTCTCCTTGATATGTTACATCTCCCATCCACATACACCTTCGTGCAACCCACAATTGAAAATGGGATGGAGACTTTAGGCATGGGAGGAGGAATTAATATTAATAAGTCTATTAAGGGGCAGCTAGGTAGCACAGTGGATAAAGCACTGGCCCTGGATTCAGGAGGACCTGAGTTAAAATCTGGCCTCAGACATCTGACTACTTACTAGCTGTGTGACCCTGGGCAAGTCACTTAACCCTTGTTGCCCCACCAAAAAAAAAAAAAAGGTCTATAAAGCAAGTGAAGTAGTGACTAGTGTTGAACTTTTACCTACTTTTACTAGAGCACCAGCGAGATTCAGCCCAAACTGGTTTTTATCACTTCTCCCTCTAGCCCTGAAAAACTTACATTTCTCAAATTCTTGAGTTGAACTAGTTTACTAGATAATATTGCCTTGCTGTTCCTTAATATGGACATACTTTTCCCCGATTAGAGTTCCACTACTTTAACAGATTGTTACTGTATCTCAGGTTGATTCAGGTCCTCTGATGTTCTTTGAATTCTCTACCCCTGGGAAACCCCAGCTGATCACCCAATTATGTCAGTAAGCTAAGTGTTTTCTCCACAAGTTGCTCAGATCATCACGGGAATGGAGGAACCTCGGAGCGTATTTTTAAAAATAATCTTACTGAAGGGGTCCCTAATCCTCTCCAGAGGAATTTCAGAACAGCAGCAGGGAGGAGGCTGACAGCATTGTCCCTTCAGGTAGTCTATATACCTGCCAAATTGGACTTTATTTCCGGAACCCATTCCACCCTTTTTCTGCTCCTGTGCTAAACACCTTGAATGTGCTCCCTCCCCCCCCCCCCCCACTTCTTCATCTTCATTCGGTGTCAGAGGACCCAAGTTTGAATTTGACTCTGATACTTTCTACCTGTATGACCTTAGACAAGTTGCTTAAACTCTCTTGGACCCATTTTCTTAACCTTAAGATGAGGCAGCATGTCAATGCCCAGAGATTAGGTCTCTGAATCCGGCAGGCAGTCAATAAGCATTTGTTAAGCACCTACTCTGTGTCAGTCACTATGCTAAGCACAGTCTGAAAGATTTATAATCAGGAAGACCCGATGACATCCGCTGGCTGTGTCATCTGAAGCTACTTAATCTCTCACTGCCCCCCAGGAAGAGTAGGAGGCAACTTGAATTGGGTTCAGTAGACTGAGCAATGAACTCATAGGGTAGGTTAAAAAAAGGGGGCGGGGTGGGGGGAGGGAGAGGTTAAACTACAAGATCTCTGAGGTCCCTTGAGCTGGGAGGCGGGAGGCCCACGCTTGGCCCGCCGCCGCTACTCACCGTGAGGGCAGCGAGGGCTACTGGGGGAAGGGAGGGCTCGGGGCAAGGAAAGGCCGGGCACAGGACCGTATTCACCTCTCCCACTAGAGAACAGAGGCCCGGCCGGAAATGCCTGCAGGCCCCTTCCGGGTCCGTATGCTTCCTTCTCAGAGCCTTTCCAAGAAGATATTTCTTGGCATCTCCTCTCTGGTCCACCCTCCTTCCTCCGCCACCCACCTGGTCAGTCGCCCGTGGGGAGGGACTGCGGGAGCCTGCGGCCCGCCAGAGTCGTTCCCCGATTGGAGGAGGGGGTGGAACGTTTTAGATGGAGGCGGAACCTGCTGGTGCGAGCCCCCGAAAGGGCGCGGCCAATGAGTAGCCCGAGGTGGTGGGTGAAAGCCCGGTGGGGAACAGACTCCTGGGTCGAGTCCCATGGATTTTCAGGCCTGCACTCCCCGCCACCATGGGCTGCATTCGAGCGGCCCACCCGCCTCCTCTTGAGGGGGATGGCCAGCGCGAGGCCGGGTGATTTGCTCAGGCTAGCTGACCAGGGCCATAGCTCGAAAGCCAGTTTGCCCAGCGACTGTTACAAATCGATTAACTCTATCTTTGTAAACCCAGTTGCTAAGTCATGTAGCATCTCTTTCTCTCTACTCAAACAGGCACCACCCAAGTTCAGGCTCACCTCTTGCAATACCCTCCTTGTTGGTCTCAATATCTTAAATTTCTCCCTCCTCCAATCCACACCCAGCAAGGATGCGAAATTGATAGTCCTAAAGCACAAGTCTGATAACGCAACTCCTTTACTCAAGAAGTTTTAGTTGCTCCTTATTTCTTTGAGGATCAAATACAATCTACCTTGTTGGGCATTTAAAGTTCTTCAAGACCTGGCTCCAACCTATCTTTACAGATTTATTTCCCATTATGCCTCTTCACAAATTCTGCATTCCAGTCAAAAAGGACTATTTGTTATTCCCTCCAAATAGTAGTATGGTGATACATGTTTAAGGACCAACCAAGTCATTTGGAAACAAAAACAAAAAAACAAAACAAAACAACACATAACAACAAAAACTGTACTGTGGAAACATTTTTAATATTCCTCAACATTTTTTCCATCACTTTCAAAAGTCTAGGTAATCACCAAAGCTTTGATTTATAGTGTTTGCTGATTTCCCAAGTGTAAATGCTCACACTGAAAAATTTAACATCAAGAGAGCCATTCTAGTTGACTCCAGAATAACTGTCTCCTCCAGCGGTCTCCATCCTCCATGCCTTTACATAGGTTGTGTCCTATGCCTAGAGTGCTCTCATTTCTCACCTTCACCTCCTACATTCTCTAGCTCCATAGAGGACTCAGCTCAAGTGTTATCACCTCCAAGAAGCCATTAGCAATACCCCTGCTGAAATTACGTCACGTTCACTTTGTATAATTTAAAATGTACTTATCTGTGTATATGTTCTTATCTTCAAATAAATCAACAAGTATATAAGGTGCTTAATAAAAGGAATTATGTAGCTCATCTCCTGTGATCTGGACACTTCAAAAATAAAAGGAAAACCCCAAATAGAATCAAAAGGACTCACAGGCACTCCCAATCTCAAATCCACCAATTTGAATGTTACCTCCAAAGAGTAAGATCACAGCCTATTCATGCCTGCTCATGCCATGGAATTCTTGTCCCTGTTCTCTCATATTTGCCACAGGAGGTCCACTCAACATGCCAAGGAACTTTCCTTGCTGTCTCTTGACATCATGAGGATATCAGTGGAACACTTAGGTTGTTCACCTGACAGCTTTTGCTCTCACCATGTGACCAACCTCATGCTCTTTCCTGTCATGTATTTCTCTAATAATTTATTATTTGTTACAATATGCACCTCTTCAACGCACTTGATATTTATCACCTGTCTTCAATCTTTCTAGAAAGGATTCTCATAAAAAATTTTAAGGGATAGTGAACAGATTTGTGATTTCATTGGTAGAGGGAACTCCCTGGTGAGGAAAATATCTCTACCAATGTAATATAAGCTGCACCATCTCTCAAGTTATTAATGAATGAAAAAGCATTTATGAAGCTCATACTCTGCACAAAGCATATAAAGTCTTAAGAGAGCTGCCTAGAGAGAGGTTTAAGTGACTTGCTCAGGTCACACAGCCAGTTTGTGTCAGAGGCAGGCCATGAATTCAAGTCTTACTGGCTCTGAGGCCACCCACTACTCCATGCTGCTTCTATATAAAAGTTTTATATTGATGGTAAAGCATGAAAACAAATATTTGCTAAAGGTTTGTCACATTTTCTTAATAAAGTATATTATTTCTTGTAGTTTTTGTAGCTTCCCCTCTTCTTGAACACCTTAAGATTCTATCTCTTAATGCTGACAATTGTGTTGCTTCTAGAACAGATCTTCTGTATGTACACTGGATCAAATCTGGATGCTTCTCCCAGTGTTATTCTCATTGGCGATATTTTCACCTCCTCTGTAAGTACATGCAAGTCCGACATGTTATAGAGTCCAATTGCAGTGGCTCTAATGTGCTTGATGGTGAAGTTAGAAAAACCATTGTCAATCCTTTCCCATTTCTTGGTCCTGCTTGTTGTCCTGTTTTCATCCTTTAAGCCTTCAATGTAACCCCAATTAGGTCTTTGACCAAGCTTTCTTTAGAGTGTGATTTTATTCTCTACTGCTTCTTTCTGCTTTGTGACATACTACTTATATTCTTCCAGCATCCTTCTTTGGAAGAATTTACAAATTTATTTACTAAGCTGGTGTTGCCCTTGACAGCCACCTCTTTCTCCAACTGGCAAGAAGGTCGTGTTTGTTGATGAAGGTACTCTTTAGGTTCTTTTGGTCTCTTGTCATACAAACTACTTTCTAACAGACTTTGATTGAAATTTGTCACATCATTTCTATCCATTTGTCATGATCAATAACAGTTTCAATCATATTTTCCTAATTAACACTTTTTCTTTCACGTTTATTCTAATTCTGATCTTTGTTCTAACAAGTTGGTGGTCTGCTTGTGCACAAATACCCAGTCTAGGGCTAATTCTCATATCAGTACAAAGTCATTTCAGATATATATATATTTTTGGTGATGTTATTCAGTGATTGTTATATTCATCACCTGATGGTTCCTTTTATAAGTTTTCAAAGATGGTGTTCAGACTAGAGGTGTAAGACTTCTGTATGATCTGCAATTCTTTTTCCTTTCTCATTCCTTATTCCATGTTCATGCAGCAATTAGGAGGCCAAAGACCTACACTAGCTAAATGTCCTTAGTACCTAACAAATTACAACCATTAACTCTTTGACTATCCCAGCTGGAACCAAACTTTATGGTTTTTGCATTCCCATCCATATAACATTAAGCAAAAATGAACAAATAGGATATTGATAATATTAAACCATTTACAATGAAGAAAGGTCTTTTTGTATAGCATTAGAAAGATGGATGATTCCACGGAAGCCATCAGTGTGCTGTACTTGTCAAGAGTACTGGACTTGAAGTCAAGATCAGGTCTCACACCTCTTATAGTATCCATGGACAAGTCACTTAACCTGTAAATCCTTTACAAGCTGTCAGTTATTATTAAAGTATGATAGACTTTCCTGAGCCTTCAGTCCTTGCTTTTATCTCCTTTAAAAATTTTTATTGATGCTTTTATTTTTATATCATTGTCATTTCCCAAAGTCTCTTTCCTCCAAAGAATCCTCCCTTGTGAAAAAGTATAGGTAATAAAAACCAGCACACTGGTCCTGTACTGACAGTGTATGCATCTATTATTCACAAACTCTACCATGAGAGGAATGCTTACCGATGATGAGTCTTTATGACCTTTTAAATTGTTTTTACACTATTGTGGATATTGTATCTTATTCAAATTATTTCACTCTGCATCAGTTCATACAACTTTTCCTATATATTTAATTCTTTATATCCATTTCTTATCATACATTGCCATTTATTCTCATGACTTTCTGGAATAAAAATCTTCTACCTCATCCAAAGAGAAGAAATGGACACAGAAATACAATTCTGTTTAGGAGGAAAGAAGGGAAGAGACTAATATGGATACTCAGTTACTTTATGGACAAAGATTGTTTTCAAAGCTGTGCAAACAGGAAACAAAGGCATTTAACAGAGGATGAATATAACCATGATATGGTTCTGTAATTGTGTCAGAGATGTTAAATAAAGCTCAGTCAGAATGAACTGAGGTAAGGACAAAAAGGATTTTTTAAAAAGCCATGTGGGATAAAGGTGAAGAAGCACTGAGTTCCTCTTTGGGGTAGAGGAGATGATGGTAATACACCCTGGACAGAAGGCAGAGATGTTCAACTCTTCCGTTTTTTCTACTGAGAATGATTACTAGACCAAAAAGGACAGATCAACAATGTAGTCTACATAGTTAATAAGTGAAATTTGATTTGATTCTTGGCAAAATTCTAAAAGATTGAAAGAAAAAATAGTGGAAAAGGAAGTAGGGATTACAAAGAGCCAGTATAGCTTTATCAAGAACAGGCCATACTAGATTCATGTAATTTCCTTTTTGACAGTTATTTAGTCTGATAAGAGAGGTGAAATAGGGAGGTGGCTAGAGGGCTAGTCACCCAAACAGGAAAACCTAGGTTCAGTACTATTTCTAACACATATAAGCCATGTGACTTTGGGCCAGTCTCTGAGCTTTTCAGCATTTGATGAAGTAAAGACAAAGTTACAGAGAAGGTATTAACCTGTAGGTTATCAGGTTAGAGTTTTCTTATCTGAGAGCTCCCTATATCAATGAAATCACAGGTCCAATTGACAAACTGGTTTAGGTAAATATGAGGAATGCTGATGCTTTCCACTTCCTCCTACACACTCAATCAAGGTAGATCAGGGAAGGATTCATGGAAGAGGTAACACCTAAACCGATCCTTTAAGAAAAGATCTTAATTGGTGGAGGTGAGGAGGGAATGTTTTCTAGGGATGGGGAACAGCCTGGGCAAATGCAAGAAGGCATAGACTGACAATGATCAAACCAGTTTCACTAGAACAGAGTGCGAAGGGGAACAGAACAAAATAAGACTGCAAAGGGAAGCTGAAGTCAGACTATAGACTATAAAGCCAAGGAACTTGTATCTGGTCCTATAGACAATGAAGTTTTCTAAAAGGAATTTGAGAAAAAGAGTGGCTATCTTCCCATTTGCCTAAAATTCCTTTAACAGGAGACAAAGGCCTAAAATGGAAATAGCCTAAGACTAGTATAATTGATATGAGTAAGTTTTGGTCAAAGTCTCTTAAATTTAGATCTATAATGGCCTCGGAGCTCACCTAATACAATCTCCTCAATCAACAAATGAAGAAACCGAGGCCCAGAAAAGTTAAAGTGATACAAGTAGAGATGAAGAAGGAATAGCTAAGCTAGATCTTGAACTCAGATACCATGGGTCCAAATCCTATACCTCTATCCACTATATCATAGATTAGAGACACGGTTTCCTAGATAAAAATGAACAAAAAAGGAAGAGGGGCTACTCTGAAGACAGACTTTGCCTACTTAACAATTTTCACCCAGAGTAAATCCTATTTAAATTCAACAGTATGCAAATAGAAGCTCTGTGAGGAAAACATTTCATGCCAAGGTCACTTTCCCAACAATTTCATTTTAGATGCTTTACTTGATTAAGACCATATTTTCCCAATTAACACTTTTTCTTTCGTGTTTATTCTAATTCTGATCTTTGTTCTAACAAGTTGGTGGTCTGCTTGTGCACAAATACCCAATCTAGGTATTTTTGGTTTATATCAATTTTGTGTGTTTAATCTGAATCAAAAATAAAATTCAGTTTCTGAAGATGCAAATTTAAGAACCAGATCCATTCATCAAAACATCCTAAAAAGTCAAGCTTGAAACATCTAATCATTTTTACCTATTTCTGAGTAATTATGTTCTCTCTCTCAATTCTTCCTATCTTGGGTGGAGTGATTATGCTAATTTCCATGCTGCTTCCAATTGGTCTATATTAATTTAAACTAAAGACACCTAATTTCTACTGATCTTTGTCCAACTCATCTTTTCACCTTGTTTTTATCGTCCATATAATCTCTCTGCCTTTAAAGAATTTACAATCTAGTTGAGATGAAAACAATGAATCAGTAAGAAAATAATACAAGATACTATGTAATTACTAGCTGGAGTTCTTGGTCTGTTTAGTGCACTAAGAAAGAGTAGGAGGTGGAAATCTTGGTGAGCTCAGAGTAGTTGGGATATACTATGTGGCTTCTGATTTTAAAAAAATCAAAAAAAGGGAGAGAGAAGAGGTGAGGGCATTTGCGGAAGCAGCATTAGCAAAGGCTTAGAAGTAGGAATGCGTACAGTATTTGGTGAAGACAGTGAAGAGACTGGACTGGATGGGCTGGAGGAATCAGCTTGAGGAAAAGTAGAGGATATGGATGGATAAGTTAAGTGAGGCCAGATAGTAGAAGGCCTGCTAACTTGAACTTGGGGTACACAGAGACCAACAATTACATTCAAAAGTTTCTCCCCAGGGTGGATTCTCTGATGTCGGATAAAATTTGAGTTCCGAATAAAGAGTTTTCCACATTCCTTACATTCATAAGGTTTCTCTCTAGAGTGGAATCTCTGATGATGACTCAAATCTGAATTCTTGCTGAAGCCTTTCCCACAGTCCTTACATTCATGGGATTTCTCCCAAGAGTGGATTCTCTGGTGCCGATTTAAACTTGCTTTCTGTTTAAAGGATTTCTCACATTCTTTACATTGAAAAAATTTCTCCATGTGAATTCTCTGATGCTGAATAAGGTGTGAGTTGCGAATGAAGCCTTTCCCACATACCTTACATTCAAAAGGCTTCTCTCCAGTATGTACAGCCTGATGATGAATTAGCTGTGAATTCAGACTGAAAGCCTTACCACATTCTTTACATTCATAAGGTTTCTCCCCAGTGTGGATTCTCTGATGACGGACAAAGGTTATTTTTTGAATGAAGGCTTTCCCACATTCCTTACATTGGAAAGGTTTCTCCCCAGTGTGGATTCTCTGATGCTGAATGAGTGTTGAATTAAAGCTGAAGGCTTTCCCACATTCCTTACATTCATAGGGCTTCTCTCCAGTGTGAATTCTTTGATGTGCAGTACAATGTGAACTACAACTGAAAGCTTTCCCACATTCTTTGCATTGAAAGGGTTTTTCCCCAGTATGGATTCTCTGATGCTGAACAAGTGTAGAATTAAAGCTAAAGGCTTTTCCACATTCCTTACATTCATAAGGCTTTTCTACAGAGTGAATTCTCTGATGTTGAAAGAAATCTGAACTCTGATAGAAATGTTTGCCACATTCATCGCACTGATAGGCTATCTGTCCTCCAGGGACTTTCTGATGTGTTGTAAGATGTGAGATTCCACTAACATCTTTTCCTAAATTTTTATGTGTCTGACATTTCCTTTCTATTTCTTCATCCTTTACTGTCATTTTAATGAAATCTTTCTCCACTCTTCTTATTCCATCTTCTTTGGGATTTCTTTGCTGCTTCTCTAGCTTATTCTGTAGTTTATTGATTTCTTTAAAGTGGGATTTCCGAGGAACATTCACCTGGATTCCTATTGACACCATCTGTGGACGTTTTCTATCAGATACTTCTTGCTTTGGAGTCAACTCTTCATTCTTAGTCCTGGTCTCACCATCTGGGAGAAGAAAATATGAACATCATCTATTAGTTACCTAGACTGTAGGCTATTAAATACCACACGTGGCAGCATTTAATAATGAACATGATTTTGTGTATTAATAGAGAGCAGAACCAGCAACCAGGAATCACTAACTCTAGGAATATGACAAGAGGCAGGGGGAAATAGGAAAATAAAAGAGAGGGGCTCATTAGGAGATAGGAAAGGATGGAGAGTGTTAGGAGATACAGAAATAAAAGAGTAACACCAACTGACAATGTTGTGGGGAGAGAAAAATACAAAGCAAAGTTCCTCCCCTCAAGAAACTTACAATCAATTTGATACTTTAAGTCCAACACATACAAATTATGAAAATATAATAACAGAAAAGAGAATGCAGATCAACTTCATTATCCCACAATAGCTTAGCTATATGAAAGGCTTGAAAGGAAGTTGAATTCAGTATATCCCAGTCAAGTTCTGAGACTAAAGGTCTTATATTAATTTAGCTGATGGTTATTTGCCTCCTTGAGGTTAGACTTCTCAGGACTGATTTTCTTTTTAACTGTCAGATTTGTTGGAGAGATTTTTTTTGGGGGGGTGACCAATGAGGGTTAAGTGACTTGTCCAGGGTCACATAGCTAGTAAGTATCAAATATCTGAGGCCAGAGTTGAATTCAGGTCCTCCCAAATCCAGGGCTGGTGCTTTATCCACTGCAGTACCTAGCTGCCTCCTGTTGGAGAGTTTTTAAAGGAAACTTTATTGGAGTAACTTTATTTATTGAAGAGTTACTTGTAAAATAATTAACTATAAAAGGTCTCATTCATATTAGCTTTCTAGTATTTTGCAAAGTAGTAGCAGAACAAACAACTCCCTTCTTCTCTTACCATTGCAGGTACTCTGCAGACCCTCTTTGTTTGGACATCCCGGAACATCAAGGCTTCCTGTTTCTTCTTGTTCCAGCTGAGAGATCACTGCAGGTTTCGGAAATGGACACCCTGCCCAAGGCCAAAAGACAAACAAGAAGTTACTGGATGCTTGTAGACTATAGAGCTGAAAGGGACCTTACAGATCACTTAGTTCAAACTCCTCATTCTAAAAGTGAGGAAGCTGTATCCTGGAAAGACTAAATGGTTTTGTCATGGGGCGCAGAGCACCCCAGAATTTCTCTGGAGCACACCGAGGAATCTTCTCCTTGAGAAACTAAACCAGAGGACAGATAACGCCTAGAGAGATAAGATGAACCAAATCGGACTGAGCTAGCTTTGGATTCCTACCCTTCATTCTGGTCTCCCTTACCCTGGGGAGATAAATTTGGGTGTGGCTGGGGCCTTTGCATTCTGAAGAGGGATCTGTAGCCACCCCTCACCCAATTCCTTTAGTCACTTCCAGTGGGGGATGGTCCTCTCTCACTAAAGGAACTTTTCACGGGCAGATGGTCCACCCCCATCAGTCCTCTATAAAAGTACCTTCCAGTCTCCTGTTCGAGGAGATTTGGTACCTCTGAGCCATGTGCTTTATGCCAAATCTCCCCATGAAAAGTCCAAGGATTTCTTTCATGGTTTCCCTCCCCCCACCCTTCTCTTCCCTTGCTCCTAAATAAACTACCACCTTATTCTAACTAAGTTTTGTGTGCAAGAGGGTGTAATTCTTTAAAGAGGAATTCCCAAGAACCCCAACTCCCACCAAACCCATACCCCATTTTCCCACCATATCAGTTTAATAGTCAAAGTCACAATAAAAGAGCCAAGATTTGAACTCAAGCGTTTTAATTTCAAGTACAGTGTTCTGGTTCAGTAATCTCAACTATAATATGAGGAAGAGTGGAAGTTAGCCAAGAAATATAAATTATGGGGAAGATGAGGTGATTCACCTTCATAGGCAAGCATAGTAAGTAATGGAAATTGGGTAGAGATGTTAACAAGATAAAGGAAGTAAAGGTTTAAGATTATAAAACAAAAAGCAGAACAGTGTGGAACACAGAGATCCTATTACTCCAGATTATATTGGGTTAAAGGATCCCATAATTTGTTAATACAAAGGCAGGGGAGGAAAAGGCAATCTCTTTGTGCACTCACCTTTATAATAGGTGCCCTCTCTGTCTAGTGGTCCCTGTGGATCCAGGAGCCAGGGCTCCCCGCCTTGCTCTAGCTGGGAGATTACAGCAGGTTTAGGAAACAGAAATGCTGCTTGAAAGGAAGAAAAGAGGACAAGATGGTGAAAGACATCATATGGGGTTATCCTAAAGTCCTGTATCTGCAGGAGGAAGATGTGAAAAGAAGGGAAATATATAGGGAGGTCACAAGGAAGCTTAGATGGCCCAGGAAAAAGGGCTCAGGACTATGCTCCTAATGTTGTGGAGTGAGTAGGTTGTGATATTTGAGATTTTGCTCAAGGGGGATATTTGAGTTTTAGCTTCTCCTTAAGACAGAAAATTCTCATGCTGAGTAAGTGTGCCATCAGGGTCTAGCAGAGATTTTTCGATACAAAGAAAGAGATCAGGATCTCTTCCAGAGACCTGAGAATATGGGAAAGTTGAGGATTTGGTGGTATTGGGATGTTCCTCATTTGAAATCAACTTTGAACAGACCATTGGAAAAATTCACTAGAGAAGAAGCAGCAGCAAAAAAGTCTCAATTGAGACAAAGCTAAAGGGACCTTGTCCAGAAAATAACTGAAATTAGAAGATATGGCTCTACATGACTTATGAGAATCTATAGTTAACTTGAATATTAACAAAGGCCTTAAAAACCTCTAAACGAAAAGCCAAGAAAAGCTAAAGGGCAAATAACTGATCTAGGCAAAAGAGAGTCCTTACCCAGGGAGATCAGATTTCCATAATTCTCCAGCATCACATCTCTGTATAGGGCCCTTTGAGTTGGGGCCAGGCCTTCCCATTCCTTCTGGGTAAAGTACACAGCCACATCCTCAAACGTCACTGATTCCTGCAACAAGATGATCGAGCTGTTTCTGATACAATTCTAAGACTCAGTTTTTGTAAGAGGGCTAGGGTGGGGAGAGCTATCAGTTTGTTCCCTTGGGAAAGACGACATGCCAGTATATATAACTCTTAGTGATTGTGAGAGATGGGCATGGGGCAGGGGAAAGAAAAACAGAAAGAAAGAATAGCTAGTCAAAGAAGAGGACTCAGGAAGTGTTCCCATTCAAGCAGGCAATTTCTACATCACTGCTATCACTAGAGGAACTTTCATAAGCTTGCAAATTTCCCACAGACATCCTCTTTAGAGATTGAGACATAGCTTGGGCTATGTGTACAAGTGAATTTGGGTGTAATCCATTCATCTGTATTTATATTTTTTATTCTGTGTACCAGATCTACTTCCCTTTTCAACATATGCTACCACTTCTTTCCAGATTGCTTTCATTCCTTTCTCCAAATCTACCATTCTGGGAACAATCCTTTTGGCCCTGCTACCTCCACCCAAAACTCATTTTCATATAGTCCAAACCTAACCCCCTGGGAATCAGAACCCTGATTCCTTTGTGGATAAAATTCTCTGGATATCTTGTATCTCTCATATGACACTACTTCTCGTGTTGCCCTTCTTGTTGGACATAAATTTTACCACTTCCCTCAGTCCAATGGGAGAGAGGGGCTAGCCTTTTCATCAATCCCCAATGCTACTGATAGTCTGTGAAACTACCAATCCATTCCCACTTATCATTTAGTGTCTATGCTATCTGCATCTCTCATTTTCTTTGACTCGTCACTGGTATTGTTTACTACTTCCCAGGACCCATCTTCACCCCAAGTAGAAAGAACATCCTTCCTCTTGAGCATTTGTCTCTCTTAGATTCACAATCTGTCCCTTCCTTTGGGCTCCTTCCTATTTGGCCTAAAACGTTAACAGTAGCCAGCATAGCATACCAGAAATAACACTGAAATTGAAGTCAGGTGACCTGGGTTTGAATTCTAGCTCTTCTCCTTACTAGCTATGTGACCACAATCAAATTACTTCATTTCAACACTAGAAAATATTATCACTTCTTTTCCTTCCACTCCCTTCTTAACCCCCACACTATGGCTTCCCCTTTACTGAAATTTCTTCCTCAGAAGAGAACTAATGAGTTCATTCAGCCAAATTCCAAGGTTCTAGTCTTTAGATTTTGAATCTTGTTCAGAATTTGGCAAGGTTGGTTAAAACTATTCTTTAAGCTTTCTCTGTTTTTAGTTTCTATGACACCTTGCTCAAAAACTGTCAGTGGATTCCCACTGCTTACCATATAAGGGCAACTTCAGCCTGCTACTTAAGGCTTCTACAATAATATGGCTCCAACCAACTTTTCCAGGCATAGATATTTTCCCTTATCATACCCTATGTTCTAGCCCTCTACTGTTTCCTAGACTCATCTTGCCCTCTCTGTCTTTGCACATACCATTTCCTATGCTTGGAATTGGCTAAATGGCTTTCTTACCTCTAACCCCTTTTATTTCTAATCAATATGTCTGTTCATGTTCCTCTCCTCAGAAACTTCAATAGCTTCCTGTGGTCTTCAGAATCCAATCCAAACCCTTTAACTGGGCATTCAAGGTGTTCCATAACCAACTGCCTTCCTGCCTGGCCCCAACTGGCCATCTCTGACAACATTTCTCTCCAAATACACTCCAGCCCAACTGGAATACTCACTGTCCTCTGTTTGTGTCCTATGTTGTCCCATAATTTTTTACTCTCTCCTACTGCTGGAATGTCCTTACCCTCTTCCCCACTTGTGCCCGTTGAAATACTATCCACCTTAAGACTACACAGTGAGGCAACCACAGAAGCAATGATTAAAAGTGGGGGGAAGTTCCAGTGATCTTAGCAGGAAGCTGATTTTCTTACATGGGGCAGTAATTCACAAAGAACTTTAAGTATGAATGAGAGGAGGCAGCTATATGGCACAATGGATAAAGCACTGGCCCTGGATTCAGGAAGAACTGAGTTCAAATCTGACCTCAGACCCTTGACGCTAGCTGTGTGACCCTGGGCAAGTCATTTAACCCTCACTGCCCTGCAAAAAAAAAAAAAGGTATGGACGAGAGCAAATGATGAATTGCTTCTACTTAGAAATACTGGTTTCTACTTAGTTTAACTTTTGTTTGTTAATAATGTCTTTTTTTCCTTTTAAAAATTTTCCTTTTTTTGCTTTAACTTATGGAATTAAACAAGAATTTCTGTGACATAGTATTAATTAAAAAAGACTATACACAAAACAGCAAATCTATTATGTACAACTTGCTATTCTTTTTAAATGTACAATAAAGTTATCATGTAAATTTTTTTCTCTTTGTTTAATTGTTCCTAGAATGGTAGACTGTAGAAAGGAATGAAAGCAATCTGGGAAGGAAAAAAACATCTTCTTTCTCTAATTTATGTTTGCTCTGTGCAGCTTTATGTAAACAGCTATTCACTCCCAGGTTACAAATGAAAAAAACAAACACCACACACTAGTTTTACATTCAGCAAGTCTGAATCAGGGCTGCTCTGCTAGTGATTAGCTGTGTGGACTCTGACAAATCATAATCTCTTTTTTTTGGGGGGGGGGCGGGGAGGCAATGAGGGTTAAGTGACTTGCCCAGGGTCACACAGCTAGTAAGTGTCAAGTGTCTGAGGGTAGATTTGAACTCAGGTCCTCCTGAATCCAGGGCTGGTGCTTTATCCACTGTGCCACCTACCTGCCCCCAAATCATAATCTCTTGAAACTTGAGTTTACTCATCTGTAGAATGAAGATGATAATACCTGAGCTACCTCATCGTTGGGCTATTATCTCTGATTCTACTTGTCTGACCACTCTTCCCTCTTCTTTACTGAATCATCATCCATACAATACCCTCAAACTATGGGCATACCCCAAGGCTCCTTCCTTGGCCCTCTCTTTTCTCTCACTAAGCTCTCTCAGGTCATAACTTCGGCAACTCCTACATGTTTAATCATTATATCTATAGGGATGACCTGAAGATCTATACATTCAGTCTAATCTTTCCTCACGTATCTAGCTATGTGCTTCCAGTTCCCTACTGGTCATTTGAAATTGGATGGTCTTAAGGCATCCCAAATCTACCATGTCTAAAACAGAACTTATTATCTTTCCATTCACACCCATCATACTTCCCAACTTCCTTACTTCTTTTAAGGTCACCACCATCTTTTAGTCCTCCAAGTTTATGACCTGGATGTGATATTCAGCTCTTCACTCTCTCTAACCCCATGTAGCCAATTTAGTTGCCAAGTTTTATCCATTCTACCTTCACAACAGCTCTCCCATCTACTTCCTTCTCCATAGTCGCAAAAGTTATCATCCCAGTTCAGGCCAGTATCACCTCTCTCCAGCACTACTGCAATGACCTCCTAATTGATCTCCCTGCTTCAAGTCTCTACCCCACCCAATCTATTCTTTTTTTTTTTTTTTTTAGTGAGGCAATTGGGGTTAAGTGACTTGCCCAGGGTCACACAGCTAGTAAGTGTTAAGTGTCTGAGGCCGGATTTGAACTCAGGTACTCCTGACTCCAGGGCCAGTGCTCTATCCACTTCGCCACCTAGCTGCCCCCACCCAATCTATTCTTCAGAGAGCTATCAAAGAGCTACAGCACAGGTCTGACTATGTCACTCCTTTATTCAAACTTCAATGACTCCCTCTTGCCTCCTGGCTCAAATAAAGCTCCTGCATGACTGGTAAAGCCCTTTACAACTTGGTCCCAAAATAGCTTCCCTTCCTGTCCTCTACAATCAAGCCAAACTGGTTCTCTTGCGTTCCTCATACATATTACATTCCATTCGTAGAATTCATGCTTTTGTATTGGCTTTCCTGTAGGCCGAAAAAGACATTACAATCACCAAATTTTTTCCCCTTAGAAAGCCTTGTATCCTTCAAAATTCTGCTCAACTATCATCTTCTCCATGAAGCCTTTCCTAACCCATCCCCAACTTGGCTACTACCACCTTCTACCCATAAATCTACCTTGTATTTTGTATATACTAATTTAGGCATCTTTCCTATGTTATATCCCCCAAAAGAATGTGAGTTCCTTGAGTTGAGTGTTTCCTCTTAGTCTTTGTATCCCCAGAGCCTGGCAAAATGCCTAGCATACTGTAGGCATTTAATAAATACTAAATGATTGATTATTGTAAGGATCAAATGAGATTTTTATAGCACTTTATACACAATATTACTAATAGTGATAATTTGTATTAAAGACTGCTCAGACCTATATCTACCAAACACCTCAATTTCTCAAACCTAGTAGCTTAAAAGTCTAGTTTATAATTATTTAAGAATTCTAATGGTGTAAAAAGAAAAAAAAACCACAATAGTGAATACCACTTGTGGTAATGACTCCATTTAAAAAAGTTATATTGCAATCATGATTCCCTGGCTACATCTTAGAGTTAGCCAGACCATTCTCCTCTGTAAGCTAGTTGATTCAGGCCAAGCTTTTCCATTTCTTCATTTAATATAAGCCAGGCTTTTCCAGTCATTTCATCATTCATTCAATAAATACCTGGACACCTTGTATTATTCAGGATGCAACAGCAGAGCTATTCCCTTCAAATCATTACACTCAGACAGGAAGATGAATGTCCCAATTCAGACATTCTATATGTCTGATATATACTGGATGTCTCATATTCAATTCATGCCTCATTCCAATTCATCAGTTATAGGGTATTAATCTTGACTTTCACTCTCCAGGGACAATTTGTCTTCCAGTTAGACTTATGCTCTTTGGCCCCACATACCTCTCAGCTTTCTTATGTGTACCCTCCAAAAGTAAGCTTGCAGATCCCTAGGGAAACAGCCCCAATTCAGGCACAGGACTCATCAGTAAATTTGTCCATGGACTTTGCACTAGATTATCTGAAATCAGGTCTATTTAAAGGACAAAGGTAATCATAGCTCACCTGGGGTTCAGCTAGCAGATTTATAGCAGCCATCATGGGACCTCTTGTGTTTACCCCCCTTCAGGGAAGGGCAAAAAGAACCTCAGGATCTGATGGAGGAGATGAGAAAGAACCACACGTAAAAACAATTCTACAAGATAGTTTATCCACATAGTAATCTATACCCTACCTGTGTATTACCCACTTTTCTGAAACTGGTATGTAAAGTATATTTACTGTGTGTCTCCCATGCCATAGCACAATTCTAGGAACCATGGGCTGAGATAGCCAGTAGATATGGGAATGGCACAGAGCACCTGATCTAGCATTCAAAGACCTCCACAACCACTTGTCTGGCTTTCACTTATGCTACTTCCCTTCATGAAATGACAAACAATGAAGCAGAAACAGTCCCTGACCTCAAGGAATTTATATTATAGTGGGAGAAACAAAATCTACAGAACATAATTACAATGTAATTCCCAGGAAGGAACTAGAAACTCAGGTCAGATAGGACTCATGCAGGAGGTAATTTGAGCTGGGCCTTGGATTCTGAGGTAAAGGTGAGGAGGGAGCCCTTCTCTCCCCATGCATTCCAGACAAAGGGCATGGCTTGGACAAAGGAGATAGAATGTTGGGTCCTATTTGTGAAATGAGGGAGTTAGACTTAATAACCTCTTAATTCAGTTATTCAGAAACAAGAAGGATCCCAGAGAGAAAGAGGTGCTTTGGAGGGAGTGGTTTAGTGTCAAATACTGGAGAATGGTCAAGAAGGTTGAGGAATGAGAAAAGGAATTAGCTGACAACTTAATAGTTTTAAGATCATAGATCTGGAACTAGAAGTGTCCAGAGAGGCACATGTTATTCAGTCATGTCTGATTCTTCATGACTCCATTTGAGGTTTTCTTGCAAAGATACTAGAGTGGGTTGCCATTTCCTTCTCCAGTTTATTTTACCTGAGGCAAACAGGGTTAAGTGACTTGCCCAGGGTCACACAGCTAGTACATACCTAAGGCCAGATTTGAATTTCTGAAGATGAGTCTTCCTGATTCTAATCCCCGTGCTCTATATACACTGTACCATCCAGCTGCCCCTTAGAGGCACATAGTATGGGCTTAATAAATGTAAGTCTGACTCCCTCATTTTACAAATGAGACCCAGAAAGGTTATAGGGGATTTTCCCAAGATTACTTAGGGTTTTAAGTAACAGCCAGGATTCATTCAAACCAAAGTCTTGTGACCCGCCCCCCCCCCATTCATGAATTTTTTTCCATTGTAAAATAAACACATAAACCTATTTGGGAAGCCAATTTAATTAATCAACAGTCAGTTAAGAAGTGTTTATTAAGCATGTGGTAGATGCCAGGCACTGCAGTATACAAGCACAAAGAATGAAACAATCCCTACCAGCCATCCCTCTCCACAGGGATTTCCAGGAGGCACTGTGGAGCTGTCCTTACCCTGGGTGCTGCTGAGCAACAAGCACCAGGGAATAGCGTAGGGTGGGGAACCTGTCCCCAAAGCCTGACATCCACTTCCTATGCCCACCCAGGAGAAGCGAAGACTACAACCATAAAGCATAAGGCAGAGCAGGTGCGGGATGAAGCCAAAGGCAGGGACGGCTTCCTTCCACCCCCCTCCATCTCAGCAAGGGGAGGGGAAGAGAGGTGGAGGGGAAAAGGAAAGAGAGGGAGGGGCTGGTGGAGAAGACTGGAGTGGGGGAGGAGAGAGGGGGGGAAAGAGAGGGGGAGGGAAGGTTACCAGCTCTTTCGGACAGCGCTCTTCCCTCCTCCCCCCCACCTGCCAACACACAGCCCCTCCCATGCCCAGTTCTGTCTGGTCTTGTCTTCTCGGGGCCTTGGGCTGGCTGGCCCCATCAGGGCCAGGAGGCTGTTCCTCGAGTCCTCCCCCGACTCGCAGTCTCCCTGGACCCACTCACCGAGACTGAGCGCGAGTCCCGGAGGCTGAGAGAACGACGACTCGCTGCTCAGAGGGACGCAGCCCCAGCTCTCTCAGACTCCTGCCTCCCCTGCCTCTAGGGATGACAATGGCCGGAACGGAAGTGCGTCACCAGGCAGCCATCGGCTCCCTCCCACAATTCCGGTTTTCCTGCTAGGCCTCTTGAAGGTGGCTGTTTCTCTGTGATTTGTCCTCCCTGGGAATAGGTGAAGGGGATGTTGTAAAATAGGGAAAAGGCCGAGATATCTCCTCAGAGCCTGTGAAGGCCGAGAGAGGTCCCTAGGCAAGATCTCCTGGGAGGGGATTGGAAGATTGGCATTAGACAGGGGAGAGCTGTCCCATTGGATGGGGCGATTAAGGCGGGGCTAATTTGCCCAATAACTAGCCGAGTTTGCAGGAAGGGCGGAAATGACCACAGAAAACATACGTGTTCCACGTGGTTCCGCCCTCAGCAGTTTCTTCCCTCTTGAGGCTTTCTTGACAGTGTAGAAACTGTTCCAACTAAAAAGAATCTTTGAGATCATCTGGTTCGGTCCTTATATATTTCCTTTTCTTTTTTTTTTTTTTAAGTGACTTGCCCAGGGTCACACAGCTAGTAAGTGTCAAGTGTCTGAGGCCGGATTTGAACTCAGGTACTCCTGACTCCAGGGCCGGTGCTCTATCCACTGCGCCACCTAGCTGCCCCGGTCCTTATATATTTCAATGTTCCAGTCAAATAAAACTATTTTCTGCCCCCTAATATGTACTGCATTTTTTGCCTCAGTGCACACTGTTTCCTATCCTGGAATATAATCCATTCAGTTCAGCAATTCAGCAAGCATTTATTAAGCACCTGCAATATACAATGTGCTGTACTATGTACTTGGATACAATGTTAAAAATGAAAAACTCGTCCCTGTCCTTCAAGAACATCTGCTTTACTGGGGGATACAACAGGAGGGATAAATTAATACAAAATAATTTGAGGAGGACTAGAACACTAACAAGTTCGGAGATGAAAAAAAAAAGTTTTGAGTAAAAAGTGTCTCCTTAGCTGATCCTTAATGGAAGCTAAAAATACTAAGAGGAGGAGGGAGTCCGTTGCAGGCATGGGTTTAGCCTATGATGCTGAGGCATGGAGGCTGGAGATGCAATGCTGGGTTTGAGGAATAGCAGGTGGGGCAGTGTGACTGGATATAATCTATTGAGGGAGCCCTAGAAACACCTATAGTTAAAATTCAACCACACTGAAAAGAAAGTGAATCCTTCTGGACCTCTCTACAACTTTTGACATCATCACTTACCCTCTTCTTGATATTTCCTTCTCTCTAGGATTTCGTTTTACCATGCTCTGTTAGTTCTCCTCCTACCTTCTCCCCTTTGCTGGATATATATACAGGACATACCCTCTAACTATAGGTGTTTCTAGGGCTCCCTCCTGGGTAATTTTCTCTTCTTGTTCTATACTATTTCATTTGGTAATCTCATCAAGTCCTATGGATTAAATGATCATCTCCATGCTGATGATTCTCAAAGCTAGTCAGAGGTTAGAGATTAGAGCTAAACTGCTTACAGATTGCCTGGTCACAACTATAAACTTCTAGGAATCTCGATAAGACTGACCCTTCTAAATTCTTGTTAGGGCAATAAAAATATGGTCTGGGATGAAGATCCATAGTTAACCCAAGGTTGGGGGGGGTCTGCTATCAGCCCTTCATTTTAATGTAGCCTACCTCCAAATTAAGTTTATCAATCAGAAGTGATTAGGCATCTCTCAGAAATACCTCCTCTTTAAAGAGCATCCAATCTCTGACCCCACTGCCATTAGGGGTCTTTGGTCTGAAATAGATGATCATGGACCATCCTTTTATTCATAACTTGCCAGTCTATTAATAAAATGATTACATTACCTGTAAACTATATATCTCATATTTTTAATTGTCACAACTGTAAGTGATCTTCCTAAAATATAGGTCTGATCATGTTAAACATATCCCCTTTCCACTCAATAAACTCCAGTGGCTCCCTGTCACCTCCAAGATCAAACACAAAATCCTCAGGCATTCAAAGCTTTTCATAACTTAGCCCACTCTTACTTTTTCAGTCTTCTCATACCTTATATTCTCTCACCCTCCCCCCCCTAACATACTCTGCAATCCAGTGAAGCTGGTCTCTTTCCTGTTTTTCCTCAAACAAGACACTCCATTTCCTGACTTTAGGTATTCCCATAGCTTGTACTCCATGCCTGGAATACTCTCCCTCCTCATTTCTACCTCCTGACTTCCCTGGCTTCCTTCAAGTTCCAATTAAAATCCAACCTTCTACAGGAAACTTTTTCATGAATCCCCTTAATTTGAGTGTCTTCCCTCTCTTGATGACTTCCAATTTATCCTTTATATAGCTTGTCTTACATCCTTTTTGCATGTTGTCTCCCCTACTATACTGTGAGCTCCTTGACAACCAGGGCTATTTTTTACTTTTCTTTGTATCCTCAGTGTTTAGCACAGTAACTGGCACAAAGGTCCTTAATGTTTATTATCTTACTGGTCATGACTTCAAGAGAATGATTCTCTAAGGGTATAGTGAAAGTTAAGTGACTATGAGGTAGCAAGGAGGAAAGTGAATAGGTGTGGAGGGAATACCCACATCAATGGCATCATGAACCCAATGAAATAATCAATGCCTTTTTTATAGAGCTTTACATTTTACAAAATGCCTTCCTCACACCTTATAAAGTAGGTAGAACAAGGATTAATATTCTCATTTTATATATGGGAAAACTGATGCCCAGGAAGGTTAAGTGACTCATCTGGGAAACTGGACTTGAATAGAAGAAAACCTATATTTCAGTTTAGGCTCTTTGTAGAGTTTAAAAGGCCCTAGAAATTTGATCAGTTGGCACTACTACTTTGTGTTACTTTTGAATATCGCACACCCCTCATTAGTCTGAAAGTTTGACAAAGCAAGAGACTGCGCCACTTTTCATTTTTATATTCCATGTAATGAGCACAGAGCTTTGAACATACAGAGATACTTTTATGCATTGTTGTTGTTGTTTGTCCTTTGTTCTTGAAGTGGACCGTGACATTGGGGTAATACCATGACTTACAGTAAATTGGATTTAAGTGAGGAAGGGCTGTGCCAAGTCACCAACCTCACTTGCACCTCCAGAGCCAGCTGGGTCCAGTGGCAAGATATACATCAGGATGACTGGAGGTGGTCCTGGATGTTTAAGGCAATTGAGGTTAAGTGACTTGCCCAGGGTCACACAACTGGTGTCTGAAGTGAGATTTGTCAAGGTCCTTTTTGAGAACAAAGGGCAAACAACGATTAGCCCTTACTGCTTTTAGGTCTGTTTCAAAAGTATTTTTGCAATTTTTTAAACCTGTTTATCATGTACTCTGAGAACACCTATCAATCCTCTTTCTCATTTTTTGATGAGGAAGTATTAATTTTTCTGTTAATACTTGAAGTAATGAGTTTGAATATTTATGAATTTTTGTTGGAACACCTAGATCATTTTACTGTGCTAAAACTATACATTAAGAATGATGAGCAGGTATTAATTTCTTTAAATTTTTTTCCATTAAGCTTTAACTTCAAGATGCAAATCAGTCTCAACATATACAACTTGGACTTTCACCAAAATAGCCTTAAAGTGTCTTGCTTGTGTAACAGGGAAACAGGTGGTGGGGGTCCTTAGGTATTCCCCTTTAAAGAATTATACCCTCCGGGAGCAGCTAGGTGGCCCAGTGGATAAAGCACCGGCCCTGGATTCAGGAGGACCTGAGTTTAAATCCAGCCACAAACACTTGACACTTGACAGTTACTAGCTGTGTGTCACTTAACCCTCATTGCCCCCCTCCAATAATTATAGCCTCTTACACATAATACAATTAGAATAAAGTAGTCTTTTATCTGGGTGCTTAGAGAAAGTGACCAAGAGGGAAATCAAAGACTTCACTAGAGGGGAGGAGATATTTTAGAGACAAATTGCTTGGCAAAAGCTTTTATAGCTGGTAGATGGGGTGACCAACACCTGACAAATGGAGGGGTGGTGATGCTGACTTCTGGAGTTATCTCTGTCCCCTGGGGCTGATCAAGCAGCAGCCATGCCTAATAGGCTTATCTCCCTTACTTTTTAGGTGCATCCATCCTGATAGCTAGTTGGCTGGTTTAAACTTTAGTAGTCACTTAATTTCTCGATATGTCCCAGCCCCATATCACTTGGAAAAGACCAAGATATTTATAAATATTACATTTCCCACTGGTTCAATTTGATCTCTACATTTAAACATATAGCCTCCATTTTCTATTTTTCCTTTATACATTTGAAGAAATTTACATTTAATTACTCCAAATGACATTTATTATTGGAAAATTTTCTATTAGATTAAATTAGATTAATGAGGGTTTTTAAAAATTGAAGCCATATAACTTGATGTAATCCATGTTGTACATGTCCATGGCTAGGATTTGAGCAGCCACTGAAACACAGCTAATGCTGTTGCCATCTCTGCCCACCACAGCCAAGAGATACCCTGAGATCTAGATGGGAGGCATTGTGGCACTTCCCATTCAGGAAAACATATCAGATGGTGAAGAGTTAGTCTCTTTTCCCCTTTCTCCCAGCTTTGGAGAAGATTACCAGTTCTCTAAAGTTTGTTTACATTTCTGTCCAATTAGTATGGAAAGTTATTACAAAATGATAACTATAGCAATTTCTGATTTATAAATGTTTAATTATTGGCAATGGGGTTTTTGTGACCCCATTTGGAGTTTTTTTTTACAAAGATACTGTAGTGGTTTGTCATTTCCTTCTCCAGCTCATTTTCCAGTTGAGGAAACTGAGGCAAACATTGGCATAATAGAGAGGGATAGTGAGAGAGAGAGAGAAAATATGGATTCTGTTAGAAATTATCAGGATTTTTTCAGCTAGGAACTTGAAGTAAATGAAAGAGAATCTTACTAATTTCATAATCTCATAAATTCTCAAAACATAGTGAAAGTATGAATCCAGATTTCTCCTGGGGAAAAGGCAAGCTCAGTGTTAGTTACTGTCTGATCTAAGGCTAACAGAGCTATAATTTAAGGTCACACTGCTTTCTTCATGATTCTACTTAAATATATCCAGAAACCTGTCTCCCCCACTTCTGGGATGAAGCTGAGGAAGGTGATTAGAAAGTCTTACATGGCAAGAGGAGAGTGGCAAGAAATGACCAACAACTCCCAAATTCCAAAGAACCAGCCAGAGGAAGGAGTAAAAAGACATATCTTTTTCCTTGAGTAGCCTAGTAAAATCTTTTTTTCATTTTGTACAAATGATCCTTCAAAAGAGACGATGCTTTATCATTATGATGGACTTCTTTTGACACATAGACCAGAAATTTCCCACATACTTCTTTGGAGGCTCCCTTTCTCCTCTAATTTGCTTCTCAAGCCCTGTATAGTTTTGTTGATGGTGAAGTATTTGGTATTTTGTGCCATTTGGATTCCTCCCATCACTTTAATCAGTTGGATTATGCTCTCTTTTATTAGTGGTATCAAGAATTTCTGGTGTTTCTTTTTCAGATTTCCCCTTAGTTTTATCTTGGCTATATTTTATATATTTCTTCTGTCCCTGCAATGTTTGTATCAAGATGAGAATTTTAAATTATTGCTTAAGTTATTGAACTACATCTATTATAAAGTAATTGAACATTTATTCTGAGTATTTAATTTGATGTCATGGGATGGTCAGTCAATATATTTTTCTATCCATTTTTCTCATCAGATAATTCTTCAGGTAATTTCTAGTGAGCCTCTTATTCACTGAAATACCTTGGCCCCTCCTCATACACATTGCATTCACCAGAGCATCTCATAATTCAGCCTTCTATAGGAAATTATACATATGCCCATTGATCAATCCATTTCCTTACTGCTCTTCATATCCATCATGCTCATGTGGTTCTCCATTTTTAGATGTCAATATTATGTCTACATGGCACAAAATAGAAAGTTAGCAACTGTACCCATGTACATAATCAAATCAGGAAATTCTCATGCCAGAGTATTTTTTACCCAATCCCTTAAATTTCATATGTATTGTTCATGTGTGTAACATTCATAGGTTAATGGTAAATATGAAATTTTACCCTTAAAATCAGAAAATAATCTTTTCAAATACAAGGAAAAGGAGTCATTGCTAAATAATAGTTGGTCTGAAAAAAGATCTGGGAGTATGGTAAGTGGACTGCAAGATCATTATGAGTAAACACTGTGATATGGCAGTCCAAAATTAATGCGATCTTAGGTTGCAATATGATGGATAGTATCCAGAAATGTGATAACACTATCAGTCTGTCCTGGTCACACAAAGTCTAGAGCAGAGCTTCTTCAACTTTTTCCACTCATGACCCCTTTTCTCCTGAGAAATTTTTACACAACCCCAGGTATGTAGATATATAGAATGGGTATACATAACCTTTTACTGTTGCCAAATTTTTATCAACAGTTATGCAACCCCACATGGGGTCATAACCCATAGTTTAAGAAGCTTTGGTCTAGAGTACTGGGATCACATTTTTTAAATGGGCATATGTAAGATAGAGGCCTTCCCAAAGAATGATCAAGATGATAGAACTAGAAACCACGTGATATGGTTGAACATTTGATAGATATTTTGCTTGAAGGGGAAAAGATTTAGGGGAAACAGGATAGCTATCTTCAAGTATTTGAAGAACGGTCAGGTCAGAGGGATGACAGAACTAATGGGTAACAGTAACAGGTAGATTTAAATTTGATATAAAGAAAAATTTCTTAACAAGAGTTATCCGAAGTAGAATAGTGCCTTGGAATGTAATGGGTTCTTATTCACAAGGGGTCTTCAAGCAAAGACTGAGTGACTACTAAGATATGTTGTAGATGGAATTCTTGTTCATGTATAGGTTGGGCTAGATAGTTTCTGAAGTCTCTTCCAACCTTGAGATCCTATGTTATCAAGAACAGCTATTAGCAGATAATTTTCTAATACCTTGAGTTTGATCAAGGTGGATATATCTTCTTCACTGACCACCGGTGAGACTAGAGTTGTTGCAAGGGGTCCAACTCATTGATAATTCAGTATAACAAATAAGAATACATTCTGGAGTCAGGAGGACCTAAATTTAAATCCAGCCTCACTTAGCTGTGTGACTCTGCGAAAGTCACTTAAGCTCTGCCAGTTTTCTCAACTGCAAAGTCGGGATAGTAACAGCACCTACCTCACAAGGTTATAAGGGCAAAATGAGATATTTGTAAAGCATGTAGCACAGTGCCTGGCATATAGTAGGTATTTAATAAATGCTTATTTTCTTTCTTCTTTCTATTTATTTATTTATTTTTGTGGGGCAATGAGGGTTAAGTGACTTTCCCAGGGTCACACAGCTAGTAAGTGTCAAGTGCCCGAGACCAGATTTGAACTCAGGTCCTCCTGAATCCAGGGTCAGTGCTTTATGTATTGTGCCACCTAGATGCCCCCTCTTTCTTCTTTCTGAAGACTCTCACATGTATGCAACGCTGTTTTTGAAAGTTTATGTAGATGTGATCATGGTTAATACAATATATATTTTAAAGTGCTACTAACTTCTGGGTAGGCTTTTGCAACATATTTTCTGTCAACAAATGAGTAATGTAACTACTACCATGGTGGGGGCCCTCATATTAGTGCAAAAAAAAAAAAAAAGGAAGGAGACTTTCCTAGTAGAAAAGGTTGGGAATCAGTGAGCCAGATGACAGGTGATGGAGAGGTTTGTTATGCATCTAGAGCTATAAAAACTGGATCGTCAGGATATAGAGCCGGAAGGGACCTTCATGATCATAGGTAGAACCTGAACTATGAAGTTTTTGGGGGTGGTGTTTAAATCAGTGAAGGTATTCTAGTTTTGGGAAGGAACATGTATAAAAGCATAACTGTGCATAGGAAAGTACTGAAACAGGCCTAACAAAAAAAGGAAGGCCTGTGATGAATAACAGTGGATAATCAGAATTAGATAGGTTGAGATACTAAGTCTCATTCAGACTCAGATTCCTATAGGGTACAATCACATTCAAAGGTGTGAATCTTCTCATGCTGAATAAGGTGGGAACTACAATTGAAGGCTTTCCCATACTCTTTACATCCATAGGGTTTCTCCCCAGTATGGATTCTTTGATGGTGAATAAGATATGAACTTCAGCTGAAAGTCTTCCCACATTCTTCATATTCATATGGTTTTCATCCACTATGAACATTCTGATGTTGAACAAGATATAAGCTACAACTGAAGGCCTTTCCAGACTCTTTACATTCATAGGCTTTTCTCCTGTATGAAATTTTTTTTTTTTTGCAGGGCAATGGGGGTTAAGTGACTTGCCCAGGGTCACACAGCTAGTAAGTGTCAAGTGTCTGAGGCCGGACTCAGGTACTCCTGAATCCAGGGCCGGTGCTTTAACCACTGCGCCACCTAGCCACCCCCCCCCTTATGAATTATTTGATGTATAATACAGTAAGAACTGTAACTGAAGGCTTTTCCACACTCCTTGCATTCATAAGGTTTTTCACCAGTGTGAATTCTCTGGTGCTGAATTAAGGCTGAGTTATAACTGAGTGATTTTCTACACTCTTTACATTCATAACATTTCTCTCCAGTATGAGTTCTTTGAACTACAACTGAAGGCGTTTCCGCATTCCTTACATTTATATGGTTTCCCTCCAATATGAATTTGCTAATGCCAAAAAAGTTCTGAGCTTTGACTAAAGGCTTTCCCATACTCATTATATACATGGGGTTTTATCCCAATGTGAATTCTCTAATGTACAGACAGGCTTGTGCTGTACCTGAAAGCTTTCCCACAGTTCTTACATTTATAAGGTTTTTCTCCTGTGTGAATTCGCTGGTGATGAATCAGATCTGAGCTCTTGTGGAAACCTTTCTCATATTCTTGACATTCATAGGGTTTCTCACCAGTATAGAGCCTCTGATGCCAAGTCAGATTTGAGACCTGACTAAAAGCTTTCCCACATTCATTATATTTATATGGTTTCTCACCAGTGTGTATCCTTTAATGCTGAATAAAAGTTATCTTTTGATTGAAGGATTTTCCACACTCCTTTAT
Organism: Dromiciops gliroides; assembly: GCF_019393635.1. NCBI lineage: Eukaryota > Metazoa > Chordata > Mammalia > Microbiotheria > Microbiotheriidae > Dromiciops > Dromiciops gliroides. The sequence continues at coordinate 671,641,046 of NC_057861.1, forward strand.
ATTCATAGGGCTTTTCTCCATGTGGAAGTGTTAATGTTGAACAAGGTGTGAGTTCTGCCCAAAAGCTTTCCCACATTACACTGATATCGTGTGTCTTTGGTGTGAAAACTCTGAGGCTGAATAAGGCATGAATTAGAACTATAAGTTTTCCCAAAGTCAGTATAGTCATGAGGTTTCTTTCCACTATGTTTTTTCAGATGTTGATAAAAGTCAGAATTTTGATAAAAAATTTGCCATAGTCTTCACAAGTACAGGATGAATGTCTTCTAGGAAATCTTGCATGTGCAAAAAAGTATGAGCCAACACTGACATTTTTTCCTACTTTCTTATGTTTTTTTTGGGGGGGGCGGGGCAATGAGAGTTAAGTGACTTGCCCAGGGTCACACAGCTAGTAAGTGTCAAGTGTCTGAGGCCAGATTTGAACTCAGGTTCTCCTGAATCCAGGGTCAGTGCTCTATCCACTGCACCATCTAGCTGCCCCCATTCCTTATGCTTTTGAGTTCTCTCTCCTAAGGTAGTTTCTTCAGTTTTAACAGTCAGTTTCAAGAAAGCTTTCTCTTCTCTCCTCCTTCTCTCCCTTATGGGATTTTCCTGCTGTTTCTCTAAGATGTTCTCCAGGTCACAGAATTTCCCAAAGGGTGATCTCTGGTAAATGTTACTCTGCAGTACAACTGATGTCACTATATGGGGCTCTGTTTCTTTAGAAATTGTTTTCTGAATTGATTCTTCTTTTCCAGTCCTGGTGTTGCCTGATATGAAACAGAAAATGCAAATGTTACTGGTCATCTTTCCTGGGCGGAGGGTAATTGGTCATAAAATAATAGCATCTTAAGAGCATGTCTTTTGTATGCCTAAAAATGGCTTCATTTGGTATCAAGGATGAGGAAAGACCAGGAAAAGTTCCCAGACATAATAATGGTAGTTGGAATATCAGAATTGGAAAGCAAAGGCAGGGGAGGCAGATGTTTAGTTGCCTAATCAGAACAGAAGCTCCAAAGCAGTGGCAAGAGATAAAATCAATGATTGAGGATACAGTGAATAATTGTAATAACTGGTAGGTAAGGGGTAAAACAGGGAATTAAGGGAGTGGTACACCTAAGTAGAAAGACTCCTGGTGCTAAACCTTCTGAGATTCTTCTTCTTTTTCTTCTTCTTGTGAGGCAATTGAGGTTAAGTGACTTGCCCAGGGTCACACAGCTAGTAAGTTTTAAGTGTCTGAGGCCAGATTTGAACTCAGGTCCTCCTGAATCCAGGGCCGGTGCTCTATCCTCTGTGCCACCTAGCTGCCCCCTGAGATACTTCTTGACACCAACACTCTGGTGCCCTATTTTTTATTCTGGGGAACCCAGAGTTTGGGCCTCTGACCTTTGGTTCAATGCAACCAACCACCCACTATGTTCCCTGTAAGAAAATAATGGGCTTTGCCAATGCTCAAAGGACCCAGCTCAAGGGAATTAATTTGGACTGATTTGATTGACTGAGATTGACTGACTTTGCTGAGTAACTCATTTAAAGTTAATTCAATTGAAGCCACACCTGCCTGGCCCTCAGGAGGGTGTGTTCTCAGAGACTATGGACTCTGACCTCAACACAGGACCCCCTCAAGTCCAGTGAACCAATGGATTTGGGGGATGTTAGCCAATTAGCTTGAAGCAGTGTGGAAGGATTGCCTCTCCTTGGGATGCAGAGGAGGCTTCCTCGATCAGTTCCTCTCTCCAACAGGCTGGTGGTGGAGAAATTAAGGAAGAACCAGGCAAGGCTGGAACAGTCTAGACAGGCCTTTTCTTAACTTTCTGATCCAGGTGTTCTCTTTTTTTCTAATAAATGCTTAATGCCCCCAAATTGGTGCTATAGCTTCTAATTTATAAGTAAACCCTAGCTAACTTTTCCTACACGTGGGACAGGAATAAGGCAACCACACATTTAATTTTGTTATGGGGAAAGCACATGGGTCCTTAGGATTCTTCTGTAAAGAATTACACTCTCACACATGTCCTAGTTAGGAATAAAAGAACAGTTCTATTTGATACAAGAAAAACTGGCTGGGAGGAAAGTTTAAAACTCTTTCTTCCCTGACTAGACTGGGGAGTGCCCTTTTATAGGGCCAAGATGGCGTGACCACCCAAGTGAGGACGAAATGTCCCTTATTACATGGTGGGTTGGAAGCAGTCTGGTGGTGGGCAGTTGTTCTGTCCTCTCCTGGTGCAGCCACACCTAACAGGATTACCTCATCTAGGGGGTGAGGGAGACTGGAATGAAGGGTGGTGGTCCTGGAGTTATCTCAGTCCAGATCCAGTGCTGCTTATCTCTCTAGGTGTGTCTGTCCTTTGGTTTAGTTTCAAGAAGAAGATTCCTTTATTTCCAGGGAAAACTCCTGGGGTTTCAAGGAGAAGGTTCCTCGACCTCCCCAGGCAACTTCTGGGGCAACCGGGGCCCATAATATTCCCATAACAATTTTAAACCTCACACCCCTGGGTTTCTGTTATCCAAGGACCACTATGGAACAGGACATTTCCCAATTTCCTCCCCACCTTGTTGCTTTATTTAAAATAAAAAGCAAAATGGGAAAGTGGTCTTAACAAAACCATTTCATCAAAAGAACTCTGTGAAGGTGACAGTGCAAATATTATTATCCCTATGTAGGGACTTCTAGGTGGCACAGCAGATAGTGTGCTGGGCCTGGAGACAAGAAGAACTGCATTCAAATCCAGTCTCAAACACTCTGTTAGCTGTGCAACCCAGGGTAGGTCATTTAACCTCTTGCTGCCTTGGTTTCCTCAACTGTGAAATTAATATTACTAAAAGCACCTACTTCCCAAGGTTGTTGTGAGGATCAAATGAAATAATATTTATAAAGTACTTTTTTTTTTAAAAGAACCATGGGTTTAATGAGTCTGTTTATAGGATTATGTTAAGAAAAAGCAAAGGGTTATTGAACCTTATTGCTTGGTTTGTAAGGCAATCAATGAACATATTGAGTCTTGCTGATTGAGGTTTTTTTTCTTTTTGATAAATCGATTATCACTTCAAGTATCTGTTATTGTCATTATACTAGATAGAGAATTCATGGACAAGATGATGAGGTTTACTTGCTTAATGAAGATTTTGTAATATTGTTTAATATTATCAGCCATTTACATTCATTTATCATTTATATGTCATTGTGACTATGCATACTCTGGGTATGGTTTAGGATTGTTGTATATATATTACAAGTATATCCTAAGTTATGCAGCATAACACACATTTTTACCATCATATTGTCTTTGGTGAAATTAATATGAGATTTATGAATTATGGAAACTTACTATTTCAGAGACTAATTGCTCTTACACTGAGTTTGACGGAGATGGTTCAACTCCACGATGCAGGCCCTGGAAAGAATATATGTATAACAGAAGGAGAGACAGGTACAAGTAAAATGCCCTGATGGAGGCTGAAAGAACAGCCATGGCTGAGAGAACAGCCATTCAGCAAAACCTGGAGGTGGGATTCCCTTAGTCCAGATACATTCAGGAAGTCCATAGTTTGCTGATGATAGTGGCTATGTAGAACACAATCACTGGACATAGTCCAGTTTCTTTCTCTCTCCCTCCAAAAATGGCCTGGTGTCATGGTAACTCCAACACATGCACCTGTTTTAACTTAACTTGGTTTTTTTTACTTAGTCTGGTGGCATTGTTAGAATCCATCCACCTGAGGCCTAGCACAATTACTGGATGTCTATGCACCACAAGATGTGGTATGGTAACCTTTCCATAACATTTTCAGGTGTCATCATGGACACGTTACTAAATTTTGCCTTGATTCAGACATATGGTGGTAAAAAGTGTTATTGATATCATAACTGCCTCAACTCTGTATTGCATATGGGTATAAGTATCCTCCACAGGGGGATGTAATATGCTGTATGTATCAAGTTTAAATTTGTTCTATATGAGTTATATTTTGAAGAACTCTCACTGTTTAATTTGATCATTGACAATGCTATACTAAAGATTAGTGGAAATCCAGCAGTTCAACAGCTAAGGAAGTTAAAGTATCCAGAGACAATCAGAATCCAGAATCCAATCCACCTGATGGCATCTTAACACTCAATGAAGACAAGGTTTCAAGGACTTTAAATGAACATTTTTGTTTTGTTTTTCCTTCTGTTATTATATACACCATCTGTAATATGTATTTTCTGTAGCAGTCTTCCCTCTGTAGACATTGTCAAAACAAGAGTCCATGAGGGACTGCCCCTCTGGACAAAATTTCCCCTTTCTCCCTTTCCTGTATTATTATTAGTATATTGTTTGTTAGCATAGGTTATGATATTCTGTTATTTTTTTACTGTTTCATCAAGGAAACACCCCGTGTTTCTTGACAAAACAAAGAGGGGAATGTGATAAAATAATGGAATTTGGCAGATGCCCAGAAGCCTCACCTGATTGATTTAGTATTGTTTGAATTGGCTGAGAATGAGAAACTAAGTACCTACTTAAGGATTATTGGATGGAGGCCACACCTGGCCGGCCCTGAGTGACATGTTGGTGTACTACTGACATCAGCAAGAGATCACTCTCAACCAATCAGCTTGAAGGACTTCCCCTTTGGGGGAGGGAGAGAGGAACTAGGAAGGGAAGAGACATTCATTCTGGGGAGAGAGAGAGAGAGAGAGAGAGAGAGAGAGGGAGAGAGAGGACACAGGTGTTTGCTTTTGGGAAACTGTTGAGTCCAGGTGGTGGTGTGATTGCAGGTCATATAATTTTCCTTCTCTTATTCCTTTTTTTTGGTCCCTATTTTATTAACCTGACTTGTGTTTTAAATTTGTTCCTATCAATAAACCCTGTTTTGTTTTTTCTGAAAGAGGCTGTTAATTTCCTTCCTTACCCCAATATTATAGTGAGCTGCTCAATTAATTCCCCCATATTAAATTTGGCCCTTATAGCTGTGCCTGGAAAACAGTAGACATTTAATGAAAACAACTTCCATTCCTTCTTATTTTATAGGTAAGGAAAATAAAGCATATAGAGGGAGAAAGCAACTTTCCCCTTGACTGACAGTAACTGTCAGAATTGAAATATAGAATTCCAGACTTTTTCCAATTATATTAGCTACCCCTGACTTTTTTTTTTGGAGGGGGAGGGTAGGGCAATGAGGGTTAAGTGACTTGCCCGGGGTCACATAGCTAGTAAGTGTTAAGTGTCTGAGGCCAAATTTGAACTCAGGTCCTCCTGAATCCACGGACAGTGCTTTATCCACTGCACCACCTAGCTGCCCCTCTACCCCCTGACTTTCAATGAAGTATAAATGTAACCAGTAATGCTAGTTCTTAGTGATTCCACTAGCCCTCAATTTATCCATCTGATGTAGGAGGCAAAAAAGGGGATAATAGAAAAACCTAAGGTCCAAGCTCTAATTCAGATATTAGCTCTAAAAGGGATTCAGACCCCAGTTAATGGATAACTTACAAGTCAGGATGCTAGGTTATCATACCCATAGTGATCAGTACCCATAACAGGACCATAAAGGGTCAGGTCATATAACAATAAGACACAAGACAGGGTATAGAAATTCTAATGAAAAATGAAGATGTTTTGAAACTAAGCATGGGAATTAGAAAGAGACATGCACAGAAAAGGCCAAATTTGTTCCCAGATTCACCTTATGATGTGTCATCCCCCAAAACACACCTCCACTGAAAAAGGTACCCGCCTTGGGGGTCTTGTAATCTTTTGGGATGACTCATGATCAATTTGACCCTAAATTCCATCCCACATCATTTGGTGCTCCTCTTTTTCCTTTTTTGAAAGCAGTGGGGTGAGATCTTGCTAAGGTAAGTCTGGGATCTGCCTTTAACTCCTGCACTTGGGTTTTGGCTCATTTGGAAGGCTGGCTCGCCAAATGGAGCAGGGGTATTTCTCGTTGATCCGGGATCAAGTGATTTACCCTGAGGGATTTCACCTTTTTTTCTGATATGGGGAAAAAAGGGATTCCCTGTTGGCAAGACCCAGCAGTCTGGGGACACCCTGGATTGAGTTCTTTGTGGTTAATTAATGGACACCCACATGGACGCAGGTGCAGTGTTGGTAACCTCCAGGAGGTTGCAGATGGGTTAGGAAGTTAGGGTAGTTCAGGGTGCATTTTGACAAATTGGGACAATTCCGATAGCACTGACCTGGAAAAGAAAATGGTTGGTGTTTTATTGCAATACTGTCTGGCCACAGCAACCCCCTCATTCAGTTCTTGGGTTCCCAAGGATGGAGTATGCATTGTGTTTTTCTCCTCTGTTGCCTCAGAAACCTCAGTTACATTAGGTGGGCCCCCAAAGTCTGAGGTAGGATTTTTCTCAGGTGTGGTCTTAGCCCAACCCACCTTAAAGGGACAGGGAGAGAAAACATTCTGCATGACCCCTTTGGTGTATCCTTACAAATTTGGGAAAAGGAGAAAAAAATTGAGCATGGGTAAAAAGAAACAAATGGTTTATTTGCAAGGGAAAGATTTAAGGTAACAGATCTCCTGATTAGTCCCTACCAGAGTGGTTTGGTCAGGAAGAAGTAATGTCTTATGGCTGTTTGTTTGCTTGTCTGTATGTGGTCGCTAGTCTGCTTGCTGTCTTGTGCATTTATGTCTGTCAAATGTTGTAATTGTGTTGTACAATATGTGGGGAATTTTTGGTTGTACCCCTGTAGCCTTTCAGAGTGATGGCCAGGCTCTGAAAGTAGGGGGAAGGGAAGTCTCTGACTTCTGGATATATTTACAGGTGTATGTCTACTTAAGAGTTTGAATTTGGAATTGGGATGTAAATTCTTTGCTAGGCATTCATAGCCTTAGATGAACATTGTAAAAACTGGTTTAAAAAAAAAAGAAAATGCTGCTACTTGGAAATCTTTTGTAGTGGAATTATTAAAAATCAGGAACTATTTGTAATGTGTAAAACTTTTAATGAAAAATGATCTCTAGTTGAGCATGACTTGTTGCTATGCTGCAAGAGAGCAGTGAGTGAGAGAGAGAATGGTTAGAAAATCTTAAGAAACTGTCCAGAGTATTTTAAATAATTGGTAAAAGCAGACAGAAAGAAAGCTGTGCTGTTTTATACTGACAGTGCAAAGAATTTGGAATCCTGAGAAAAAGAAAAGAAAAGAAAAGAAAAGAAAAGAAAAGAAAAGAAAAGAAAAGAAAAGAAAAGAAAAGAAAAGAAAAGAAAAGAAAAGAAAAGAAAAGAAAAGAAAAGAAAAGAAAAGAAAAGGGGGAGTATATTTAAGGTGCACTGCCCCTTTAAGTGTTCACCTGCCATTTCAAGGTTTGTGAATTCTGGAAGAAACCAAAGAGTAATTGAGTTTGATTAGGAAACTAAAATGCTGTTAGAGTACTGCTAAGTTTTAAAGTTACTTTTAAATTGGTGTATGTGTGGTAAAATTGGAAAAGCAATGGATGGTTTTAACAAAAATAGGTATAGCTGTTGTTTCCTCTAAAAGAGAGGAAAGCACTGGTATTAAGCTGGTAAATCATTACACAGAAAAAGACCTTCTAGACTTTTTAAAATTTGCAAACTTGCCAGAAAAGAGCTTATTACAAGGAATGGTTTTGTTGAGGATTTAAAAGGCTACTTATTGTATAGAAGTAATTTCTAATGATTGATCTTTACACCAGGATAAAGTTTAAACCCGAGAAGAAGGAAGGAAAAACAAAGTAACATGTGTGTGTGTGTGTCCTGGTAAATCATTTTTGCTCATTGCAATTTCATGAGAGTAGAGGTTTGCTATTAAAGATAAAATACTTTGGGACTGTAATTAATATTGTTTTGAGTTTTGAATTCAGGTATAATTGTTTGGATGGTTAAGCCAGTAATCCAAGTACTAGAGAGAATGCCACAAATCAATGCCACAAGAGGGAACGTGCTGCTTACAGGTGGAGGTATCTGGGAAAAAGCCGAGAGGACAATTTTGGACTCAATCTGAGGTAGGCTCCTTCTGGCTCATTGTGTTCCTACTGAACAGGAAATGTTTCCCCACCTGGCTATCCCTGAATTTGGCTGGTACTGTATGACTGGTGGTCACTTGTAACCTTTTTTTTTTTTTTTTTTTTTTAGTGAGGCAATTGGGGTTAAGTGACTTGCCCAGGGTCACACAGCTAGTAAGTGTTAAGTATCTGAGGCCAGATTTGAACTCAGGTACTCCTGACTCCAGGGCCGGTGCTCTATCCACTGCGCCATCTAGCTGCCCCGGTCACTTGTAACTTACCAAATGATGTGGGATGGAATTTAGGGTCAAATTGATCGTGAATCGTCCCAAAAGATTACAAGACTCAGTGACTCAGTTTCCCAAGTTTTATTGCAATACTGTGGGTGACCACAGGGAGAGAACCAGAATAGAGGAAAGATATCTTTCCAATAAGGAAAGGAAAGACTATATTTTTATAGTATGGATAAATTGATTATCAGTCTCATTATAATAATCTCCACCTTGGGGAGGTACAGGGGAGGGCTTATCTTAATTTGGAGTTCCTGGGGTCCTAAGCCAACTCCCAAGGTGGGTACCTTTTTCAGTGGAGGTGTGTTTTGGGGGTTGACACATCATAAGGTGAATCTGGGTACAAATTTGGCCTTTTCTGTGCATGTCTCTTTCTGATTCCCATGCTTAGTTTCAAAACATCTTCATTTTTCATTAGAATTTCTATACCCTGTCTTGTGTCTTATTGTTATATGACCTGACCCTTTATGGTCCTGTTATGGGTACTGATCACTATGGGTATGATAACCTAACATCCTGACTTGTAAGTTATCCATTAACTGGAGTCTGAATCCCTTTTAGAGCTAATATCTGAATTAGAGCTTGGACCTTAGGTTTTTCTATTAACCCCTTTTTTTGCCTCCTACATCACATCTATCAGTTGTTCTAGAGAAGGGGTTCTTAATCTGGGGTTCATGTTTTTAAAAATTATTTTGTTAATTCCATTTCAACATAATTTTTTTCGCAACTGTACTGTATTTTATTTTATGTATTTGAAAACATTATACTAGAAAAGGTTCATAGGCTACGCCATATTGCCAAAGGAGTCTGTGACAGGAAAAAAAGTTAAGAACCTCTCTTTTAGAGAGTGAGCCCCACCCAATCCTTTTCTTATTAAAAGAGATGTAGGGGGCAGCTAGGTGGTACAATGGATAAAGCACCAGCCCTGGATTCAGGAGGACCTGAGTTCAAATCCAGCCTCAGACACTTGACACTTACTAGCTGTGTGACCCTGGGTAAGTCACTTAACCCTCATTGCCCCGCCAAAAAAAAAAAAAAGGAGAGATATAGTTCCTGTATATCCCAGATCCCTTTTTCCTATGCAGACTATCACAAATTAACAATAGCAGTTGGCTGCTGATTACAGGCTTTATACAAAGGTCTCAAGGAGGTTTGTTTATATATCAGAAGAAAACACCAACAATATCTCCCTAATTTCCAATGGAAAACATCATCCTAGGTCACTTTCTGACATCTACTTAGAAGATGGGGTAGAAGATGGAGCAAGGGATTTTTCAGTAAGGTGAAAGACACAAAGCAAATGAGACTTGATGTGAGATGGAATTAAGGTCAAATTGATTGTGAGTTGTCCCAAAAGAATTACAAGACTCAGTGACTCAGTTTCCCAAGTTTTATTGCACTACTGTGGGTGAACACAGGGAGAGAACCAGAAAAGTGGAAAGGCATCTCTTGAATAGTGAAGGAAAAGATAGTTATATTTATAGTATGGATAAATTGATTATCAATCTCATTATAATAATCTCCACCTTAGGGAGGTACAGGGTAGGGCCTATCCTAATTTGGAATTCCTGGGGTCCTAAGCCAACCCCCGAGGAGGGGACCTTTTTCTGTGGAGGTGTGTTTTGAGGGTTTACACGTCATAAGGTGAACCTGGGGACAACAAACTTGGTCTTTTTTGCGCATATCACCTTTTGATTCCCATGTCTAGTTTAAAAATATTTTCATTTATCAGTTTGAATTTCTATGCCCTGTCTGTGTATCATCGTTATAGTTAAAATCTCTATGACCTGCCTCTTTATGTTCTTGTTATGGGTGCTGATTAATGTGGGTAAGGAGAACCTAGGCCCTGACTTGTATTAATGAAGACTCAAGTCTTAAGTTATCCATTAACTGGGGTCTGAATCCCTCTTAGAGCTCAGATCTAAATTAGAGCTTGGGTCTTAGGTTTTTTTCTGTTAACCCCTTTTTTTGCCTCCCACATCAAGACTGAAAAAGAGAGAAGGGGTTATGAGCTTCTGTTCATCCCAGAAATAAGGGTAATGGGGTAGATAATAATGATTATGGGAACCAGGAGGTTTGGTAGTATGATGAAATAATGGGATTTAGCAGATACTCAAAGACCCACCTGGAGATTAATCTATACTGATTGAATCAAGTGAGAGTGATTGACTGCTGATTAAGCCTACTTCAAGTTAATTGGATTGTAATCACACCTGGCTATCCCTTAAGAGGATATTTTTCTCAGAAGCTAGACTGTGAACTCAACTTGAGAACACCTTCAAAACCAATGGATTTGGATGATGCCAACCAATCAGCTTGAAGCTTGAAGTGTAAGGACTGCCTCTGTTCCAGAACTATAAAAAGCTTCCACAGTCAGCTTGCTGGAGAGTTCCTGATTAAAGCAGGCTAATGGAGGAGGACTTGAAGAAGGACCCAACCAGGCTGGAACTCTAGGCTAGATAGACCTTTTCTTAACTTTCTGAACTCCATGTTAATACCTGTATGCTTTAATAAATGTTTAATGCCCAAAGACTGGTGCTGAAGCTTCTAATTTAAGGCGATCACACAATATATATTTTACACATCACAGTAGAACCCTGATTGCTTACTGTAGCACCAGGCCAAAAGAACCTCGAAAAATTTTGAGTTTTAAAAAATTGAAAGGATGAGGTCAAGAGAGCTGGTCTGTGCTCACTCACCTATGCAGACATCTCTCAGGTTTTCTTCCTCCAAAGTTCGCTGTGGATCAATAATCTATGGCTTTTCCCCTCTCTCTAACTGGGTGATCATATTAGGTTTGGGAAATGCAAATACTATTTGAAGGGAGTGAAATGGAACAGGATGGTTAATTAAATCCAGGCAGAACTGATCCTACTAGCCATCCCAGCCCTGTGTCTGCAGAGTCCAGACAAGGAGAAAAGAGAAATACCCAGTGAGAGACTATGTATGAGGAAAGCCCAGAGCTTCTAGGAAAATACAGGCAGGACAAAAAGTTGTTAATTTCATTTAAGAGGAAATATAACTTTCTTCCCTTTTCCTGAAATGTTAGGAATTATAAAGCTTACATGTATATATGAGGATGCTGGAAAATGGGCTAGAGTTTCATCCCAGGGAAGAGAACTGCATGGAAAAGCCAAGGTCTGATAGAATCCAGGAATGCTCAGACAAGACAAAATGTGCAGAGAGCAAAAGTCCTCAAGAGTAGGACTTTCACTAAGAAAAAGGCAAGACACAAAAGTTCTGCCCTGTTACCCACAGGGTTCCAAGTAATCCCTGATTGGGGCTGTGGGTTTAGGGACCTCAGAGCCAGTATTCTGCTACATAATATCAGAAACTCCAAATCCCCAGAGGTACCCCAAAATGTAGATTTGGAGTCACAGTGTGGAGAACAGGCTTTACCCAAGGAGATATATTGCTATAGTTCTCCAGCATCACATGCTTGTATAATGCCTGCGGAACAGGGGTGAGAGCTTCCCACTCCTTCTGGGTGAAGTACACTGCCACATCTTCAAAAGTCACCAATTACTGAAATATAGTCCTTCTGCCTCAGGGACTATGCAGGGTTTAGTCCCTGCACCAGGGGGAAAAGCTGGCCACATAATAGAACATGGTGGGGAAATGTATATACATCCATGAGGACAAGGGGATTACATGTGGAGATGGCACAGAATGAAATTATACCATTCCTCCTCCACCACCACTGCCCCAAGGGGAGTGAATTTAGTTTAAATTTCCATTTTGCATTGGAAACAGTTCTCTGCTCTGCCACTTAACAGTTGTGGGACCTTCAGTGAGTTACCTCATCTCTCTGGGTCTTTGCCTTCTTCTCTGTAAACAGAAGGGGTTTGACTAGAAAACCTAATATCCATTTTTAGCTCCTAATGCCTATGATCCCATGACCCTACAAGAAAAACCCAAATAAGATCACGTGAAGAGTCGGACACAATTGAAAAACAACCGAATGACAATGACTCTAGAGAACAGTAGGGCCTCTTGGATACATTAGGTGCCCCAGATCTCAAGGTGACTCTTGCCTTGCTCTCCACATACCATCAGTTCAACCTTCTGGGGTAAAGCAAAATAAGTCTTCATCTTGCTTCTTGTATTTCTGTAGAAGTGGAGAGTTTCTCAGCTGCTACCATGTTTCTCTCTTCTTTCCCTCAGTATCTATTTCTTTTGTTTAGTCTGAACTCTTGTATTGTAAAAGTTTGGGGATTTGTGAGGTATATAATAAGCATGCTCATACTTCTTCTGGAGTTGCAAGGCCTTTATTAATTATAGGAGCACAATAGGTTTTAGGAGCATAAAAATAAACAATAATACAATCAATAACAATTCCAATCTCAACTATAGTAATAGAGACATACATCATCAAATCAGGGAAGCACCAACCTCTGGATTGCTAGCTGGGGAATCCCAAGGTTACAGCTTCCAGAGCCCTGACTGGGAAATCCTAGGCAGAGCATCCTCTCCACAGGTAAGATTCCAAAGACCACTTTCCCAGTGAAGACTTAAAAGATTTTCTGACCAAGAAGACATTAAGCCAATTCCTTGCATGACTAGTACACTAGAACTATTCTTTTTTTGTTTTTTTTTTTTTTGTGGGGCAATGAGGGTTAAGTGACTTGCCCAGGGTCACACAGCTAGTAAGTCTCAAGTGTCTGAGGTTGGATTTGAATCCTGAGGCTGGTGCTTTATCCCCTGTGTCACCTAGCTGCCCCTGCATGACTAGTACAAATGTTTGCTTTCTTCCTCAAGGGCTAGCCAAGCCTAAGGGAGAAGGACATCCTACTTGGATCAAGATTACCTATGTGTCCTGGAGAAGTTATCCCATTCCTGGAAAACTGTCCAAGATCGGTGAGGACCTTCAGGGAGAAAATCATCTTAATTAAACACAGTTACTTCAAGTTTATGTTCTCATGAACAGGGAAGATCTTCCTAACTTCATAATTTACCCTTCATTTGGTCTTAAGATCTGACATGTTCATAGGATAGGCTGTCAAAACTTTAGGAGTAAATCCATTATATAACTTTTTCATTTTGATATACATATAATAATTACAGAAACATAATATCAAAACTATAGCAAAATTAACATAGGGTTAGCTAATGCAGAGACATATTTTTGCATGTTTATAGATTTGAACAAGAAATCATACCAATGGTGATTAGTATCAGATGCTACCATAGGAAACATATTGATTAGTTTATTGGCAACTATGTGAGTTCTAATTTTATGTTGATTTAAAAATTTTTGATTCTCATGTAATAACTCTGGAGTTTTTGTAGATCGAGTTAGAATATGCACGAAGGATTGCAAAGACAAATATACAGAAGGGAGAGACAAGGGTTTAAGTGTCCATTTAAGGATGCATCATTGATTTGGTCAGGGGAAGAGTAAAAAGCATCACCCTGACAATGGAGAAAGTTAATTCTGTTTAGACATCCAGAAAATGGAGGGGTTTGATTTATTGAATTTAAGTTGTTTTGATTATTGGTGGTGACACATATGTGTTATGGTTCTACTTCATACAGCATAGTAAAATTAGAAACAGGATACAAAGTTAAGTCACAAAGATTAGAGGAATGATTTAACATACAGGGCTCCATCTGTTGGGTCATCATTCCACACACTCTCCTTTTATCACATTGTGTACAGTCAGACAACAAATGTGTATTGTTATAATTATCTACATAATCTCCTACAATATGTGGTAACACAAAGTAAGAATATAGTGTGTCAAGATAATGGAATGTGAGGGGTAGCTAGGTGGTGCAGTGGATAGAGCACTGGCCCTGGATTCAGGAGTACCTGAGTTCAAATCCGACCTCAGACACTTAACACTTACTAGCTGTGTGACCCTGGGCAAGTCACTTAACCCTAATTGCCTCACTAGAAAAAAAAAAGGGAATGTGGTAGGTAAGGGGATTTAGTAGATACTCAAAGGCCCACCTGGAGATTAATCTAAAGGATTGAATTAAGTGAGAGTGATTGACTGCTGATTAGCCTATTTCAAGTTAACTAGATTGTAAGCACATCTGGCTAGACCTTAAGAAGGCATTGTTCTCAGAAGCTAAAAACTTTGAACTTAACTCGGGACCACCTTCAAGTCCAGTGAGCCAATGGATTTGAATGATGCTAGCCAATCAGCTTGAAGAACCTCCCATTTCTGGGAGGAGAACATGAAGGAGGAAGTTGACGCTGACGGAGGACTTCTTCCTCTTGGGTTCCAGATATTGGCTTGGTGGCAGGGCTTCAAGTGGGTGATTAGGAAGGCTAGGATTTCCATGCTATAAGGAATCTGATCTCAATCTTTCTCTCTCTTTACTATCTTATATCTTTTAATAAACCTGTAAAAGCCTAAACTCTTTGTGAATTTATCAGTGATTTTAGCCAGTTTCTCCCCAAAACTGGGGGGACAGATTAGAACCCACATTTAGAATTTTAAAATACACAATAGTATAAAAGGTATCGCATGGAAATGACACATTATGGAAGAGGAATATACCTCATAATGAACAATTGATCCCACACAATATTTTTCAGGACAAGTGGAGGAGGTGGTCTCCAAAGAGACCCAATGTTCTTTTGGTATGTATGAACGAAACAATCTCCTCCACGTTTGGTTGTCTCTAGTCGATAAAAGTCTTTGTACATTTTCCTTCTGTATCAAACTATAAATGTTTTGTAAGGAGCATATAGTCCAGCTGAACGATGCAGAAACGTTACCATCTATGTGTAGACTAGCTAATAATGAAGAATTAAACAAACTCAGAAAATCTTTTTCATAGTTTAATGTGTTTTGGTGAGGTAGGACCATAGTGGGTAAGCACTGAGCACTTATTCTCAAGGGTTGAGATACATCTTGTCCAGCACTGCGCAGTCTGCTAGCCAGGACCTCAAGGTCTACTGAATTTCTTATACCCAAACCTGTTCCTGCTCCACCAAGTCAAGTATCATACCATTCTCTTTTTCTCTGATTACATTCTTGCAAATTTGGGAAGGAGATATTATAATGTAATACATGTTTCCGAAAGTTTTGAGTCAAGTTAGCACATGATTTCAGTACTCTGACTATACTGGGTTCTTCAACATTTTTAGGAGTCACTGCCATTACTCTGACATAATCCATCCACCATTGTGAATGGTTAATCTCAGTAAGAGTTCATACAGAACATTATATATGGCAAAGTATCATTTGATGATATAGTAAAATTGAACCCTTTACCCCTAGGGCTCAAAGAGGTATTACAGTTGATTCGAATATATTGTACTTGAGATCTTACATTAATCATAGGTTGAAATATAGAATCTTCATAAAAGCAACATGTTATATTTATCTGAGATGAAATAGAGAAGGACAGGTTTGTTCCTTTGATGAAGTGTCTTTCATAAATAGCAGATTTTCCTATCCAGTGTGATACCATTTGTCCCATGACAGTTACTTTGATGGTAAAACAAAAACGTTCACTAGTACAACGATCATCTTTCCAATTTTTTGATTGTTTTGTCCCAATATAATAATGTTCTGCTGGAATAGTTGAATTCTGGGGGTCCAAGAGGATGTGTCACTTATTGTCAGCAGGAGGATTCCTATAATATACTTTTCACAAGCAAACGATTGGCTTAATGTTAAGATTTTTATTTCATCTCATCCACTAAAAAGCTACAGCTACAGTATTGTTATCCCCCTTCTGCAATAATCCCCGAGGCCTTAGATCTGTTAATAGCATTAATCTTCACCCAAACCTTAGATTCCACTTTCATGTTTGTAGAGCCAAATCCTCCCAACATAGGGGTAGGTTCTACTGGGTTTTCCATTTCCTCTCACATTCCAATCCGACAAGGCACAATGACTATCTGTGCAATTCGAGTGTGTTCAAAGAACTGCACTGGCTCTAATCCCAAATTTTGTAGTACTACTACAATATCTCCTATATAATCTGAATCAATCACTCCTCCCAACACATGCAATCCTCATAGAGCTAGACTGGACTATGGTAATATATGCCCAAAACGATTCTTTGGTGTCTGTATCCCAATTCCAATATAGACTCTTTTAATTTTTTTAGGGTCAATACAAAATTCTTCTATACAATATAAGTCATATCCAGCTGACCTTAAAGTGCCACGATATGGGGGTTTTGCCCTAAGATCAACAATCTGCCCTTTCAAAGTGTTCTGAGTTCGAACCTGGATGTTGTACTGCCTCCCAATGGTCAATTATTTAATTGTTGTAAGGCAGTGAACAAAATTGTCTTTCCAATGTACGTAAGAATTTCCTAATTTTCTCAAATGTTCTTTAAGCAAGCCATTCATTCTTTCTATAAGTTCTGCTGCCTGAGGATAGTAAGGTATATGATATATCCATTCTATGCTGTTAATATACAATACCTTTCAATTTCCTTCCCTTTGAAATGTGGCCTGTTATCACTTTGAATCTGCATAGGAGGCCCATAATATAAAGTAATAAGATCCAGTGTCCTTAAAGTATTGTTTTGAGTGACATTTTTGTAGGGGCAAGCTACTAAAACTCCAGAATATGTATCCACACAAGTACAAAGATATCTGTATCCTTTGTCCATGGGTAGAGGACCTATATAGTCAATCTGGGCAGGTATCAATCCTTGTGCTAATTCTCCAGTAACTGTCCTAGGCACCACTCTGTCCTGATCTAATTGGCATATATTACACCCTCCTCTAACTGTTCATTACTGATAGAGGCAAAGGAATTCCTTTATCTTGTGCCTACCTGTAGCTGGCTTGGATTCCTAGATGTCCTGTGTTGTTGTGTACCCATTTGGCTGGAGCATAATCTTTCTCTTCTATTGCCCGTGTTTCCCCTTGTACCGTGGTAATCTTAGCAAGTTGATCCACATGGGCATTATACTCATGTTCCATCGAATTCACTGAAGAACGAGCATGTACCTGAAAACCTGAAAGGTTAGTGTTTTGTGACAGTTCCCAAATTTCCTCCCATAATTCTTTTCCCCATACTTCTCACCCATGAATTTCCCAATTCTTTTCTTTCCATATAGGCATCCAAGTAGTTAATCCATTTGCCACCGCCCAGGAATCAGTAAAAATATGACATTGTTTTCCATTTTCCTATTTAATAGCCTTACTGCTACTAACTCTGCTAATTGGCTGCTCCCTTTTTCCCCTGTACTCTCTAAAGTCACCTTGGTTACAGGGTTGTAAGAAACAGTCTTCCAGTGCCTAACTTGTCCTAAATACCATCAGGAAACCAAGCATGTTTCTTCTGTTCCTCAGTAAGGGTTGTATATCCTTGATTCCACTGGAGAGTTGAAGGTAATCTTATTTGAGAGGGAGGGACACTCAATTGGTCCAAACTCAGTTGGGCTACCTTTTCATGTAGTCTAGATATTCCATTTTTACCTGGTTTAGCTCGATTTAAAATATACCATTTCCACTTAATTATACTAGATTCTTGGGCATGACCTATTTTGTGGGAAGCAGGGGTTCCCATCACCCAAGACATTATGGGAATGCCTGGATCTAAGTATCACTTCATAATTTATGGTTAATTGTTTAGTCTCTACCAAAGCCCAGTAAACAGCTAACAATTGTTGTTCAAAAGGAGTATAGTGTTCTCCCAAAGAAGGTAATTTCCTGGACCAGAATTCTAAGGGAATATTCCTCCCCTGTTGTTTTTGCCATAAGCTCCAATTAGCATATCCATCCTGGGTGGACACCTGCACTTCAAATAGACCATCTTGCATTGGCCATAAATCTAAAGCAGATTGTATAGTGGCTTTTGCTTCCTCAAATGCCTGGCTTTGTTCTTCTCCCCAGGAGAATTCATACTTCTTTCTGGTAACCTTATACAAGGGTCTAAGATTTGTCCTAAATGAGGTATATGAGCCCTCTAATATCCAAATAATCCTATAAACTTTTGAACTTCTTTTTTGTTAGTGAGAGTCATAAAGTCAGCTATCTTCTGTCTAACTTTTGGTAGCATTTCCCTGTGACCTTCATTCCAAAATATACCTAAAAACTTTAGTTTGTGAGGTCCTTGTATTTTGGCAGGATTAATTTCCCACCCTTTATATTTCATATGATCAATTAATTTCTGTAAAGTGTCTTCCACTGTCTTCATATCTTTTCCTTTATCATTATAGTATCTATGTAATGAGTAATCTGTATATCTCTAATAGAAAATCCATCTAGGTGCTTAGCCACTGTGCTATGACATATAGTAGGATTATGTAAATACCCTTGAGGCAACCTTGTTGTTGTTGTTGTTTTGTGAGGCGATTGGGGTTAAGTGACTTTCCCAGGGTCACACAGCTAGTAAGTGTCAAGCGTCTGAGGTCGGATTTGAACTCAGGTCCTCCTGAATCCAGGGCTGGTGCTCTATTCGCTGCACCTCCTTGCTGCCCCGAGGCAACCTTGTAAAAGTGTACTGGCTCCCTTGCTAAGTGAATGCAAATGGATTCCACTGAGCTGGGTCTAGAGGTATCAGCCAAATCAATAATTGTATACCAATGACCTGGAAATTTCTGTATTTTTTCTATCAAAGTAATTGTATCGGGCAGCTAGGTGGTACAGTGGATAAAGCACCAGCCCTGGATTCAGGAGGACCTGAGTTCAAATCCGGCCTCAGACACTTGACACTTACTAGCTGTGTGACCCTGGGCAGGTCACTTAACCCTTACTGCCCTGTGCAAAAAAAAAAAAAAAAGTAATTGTATCTGGGACTGCTGCAAACAATGGAGGAGTTACTTTATTTAGTTGTCTATAATCTACTGCCATTCTCCAGGAGTTGTCTGATTTTTGGACTTGCCATACTGAATTATTCCATAGTTAATGCTAGGGTTAGGGCTAAGATTGGGGCAATAATGAATATTGAGACTGAGTGGTGGTAGGAATTAATACTCCAGCACCCACATATTCCTTTATTGTAGCAGCTCTTTATTCTTGTCCCCCAGGTATTCTATACTGTTTTAGGATGATAATTCTGGTGGGTATGGGAAGTCACAGGGGTCATATATACTTTTCCCACTAAAACTATATGAATATCAACCCTTCTAACTGCAAATTGGTATTTTCCATCAGGAAGAGACAAAGACATCCCCCTGAGAATATCTGTTCCAATTATATATTCTGGAATGGGAACTATCACCACTGAATATTCTTTCTTTGGTAACTGTGTAATTTTTATCATTATTTTTACCTGTCTAGCTTGAATTTCATTGCCCCCTAATCCTGTAACAATCATAGTTATTCCTGTTTTAAACTTGTTAGGATTGCCATTTATCAAGGAGGTTTCTGTCCCAGTATCTATTAAAGCTTTGGCAACAGTAGTTGATCCATTTTTCCAACATATCACAATGCCCATATGAGGTCTATAGTCTCTTCTCTTGATTTCTCTAATAGGTACCAGAGTTTGGCCATTATCCTATTCTCCTTTTAAATGTTCCAGATTTGCTAATATTTTAAAATTTAATTTAATTTTGTTTTTTGGGTTTTTTTTGCAGGACAATTAAGTGACCTGCCCAGGGTCACAGAGCTAGTGAGTGTCAAGTGTCTGAGTCTGGATTTGAACTCAGGGCCTCCTGAATCCAGGGCCAGTGCTTTATCCACTGCACCATCTAGCTGCTCAAATGTTCCAGATTTAGATAGATTTGATTGGAAGGGCAAACAGCTGAATCTTTGTCTATCAATTTTGACTATCTCCCAACTTCTTACTCTTGTACATTTGGTATAACTCATTTGTGGGCATTCCATCAATTCTGTCTTTATTTACTCCTGCTTTTAGAAGGGTGGCAAATAAGTCCCTTCTGGACATTCTATTATTAGAAGAACAGTTGCCCCCTTTATTGTAATCTCTACCTTTGTTCTGTTCCCAATCTCCTAAATTTCCCAACTGTGAGATTTTGTCTTGCACTTTTGCCAAAGGCTTTCCTTTTCTCCCTGACAACAAGGTTAATATCAAATGCTTATAAGCAGGGGGAGCAGTTTTTACTAGGATGTTTCTATGTGGGGCTCCCATCAGAGTCATGTGGGAGGTGTCAGCATTCCCTATCATAATAGTGGTTTTCATTATTTCCTCCTTAAGTGTCTGCATTCCATTTTTCAATGAATACCAGGTTCTATCTTCCCTGGGCCACATGGAATCTGTGGGTTATTGCTTATTACATCCTTCTACAGCTAATGGTAACAAATTAGTAGAGCCATACCTATTAGGCCCTCCCATCATACTAAAATCTCTGAATGCTTGCTGCACAAAAGGATTTTGGCTAATTCCCACACATTTCATGCAATCTATCCTATCAAGCCATATTCTCCCAGCTCCACTCTCACTAATTCTGACCATCCATGCAGTCAAAGGCTCTCCAGGTCTCTGTGTGAACCTAGATATTATATCAGTCACTGCCTGTTGTGTGAAGTCCTCAGTTACCTCCTTAAATACCTTGTTCCCATTCTGACTTCCTTCCTTCCTTCTAATTATAGGGCAGACATCAAAACCATTGTCAGGATACTTCCTTTCATGCCCCTTCTCTACCTTCTCATCTAGAGTGACACCCTCATCAGTATCATGCCAGATATCTCCATCCCATCTGTCTAGGTCCCATTCCGCTGTGACATTAGCTATTATAGCATGCACCTTCTTTTTATTCACTTTCCCTTTTCTCTCTCTATACTTAAACTGAGCCACCCATACTGTGGCTTTTTCAGCCACACTTTGATAATTCTAAGCTTGGTCCCACAAAATAAAGTTTTGACACTGTAGCATGGACATTTTCCCCTGTAATTCTGCTAATTCTTTTTCCATGGCTACCTTTTCTTCTATTAATTGTTCTCTATTTTTACACATAATTCTGTAAGTGGAGAGCAAAACCCATCCTCTTCTACAGATTCCTATCATTTCTTTCCCTTTTTCCACAAGGATGTTTTGCAAACAACTTAAGACATCAAGGGAGTTCCCTTTCTTTAACTTGGGATCCCACTTTTCACATGCCTCTGTCTGGTTATCCCATTACATTGAGAGGGAGGAATAAGGCACATCTCCCCAGCCTGGCACTTCCAGATCTGGGTGGGGCCACATAGCCGGCTAGCGCTTTCTTATTAAAGAGTGGCATTATATTGAGCAAATCCTGTTCATGATGCCAATTTGTATTGTAAAAGTTTTGGGATTTGTGAGGTATATAATGAGTACACACACTTCTTCTGGAGTTGCAAGGCCTTTATTAATTATAGGAGCGTGAGTTAGACAAGAACAATAGGTTTCAGGAGCATAAAAATAAAGAAACAATAATACAATAACAATTTCAATCACAACCACAGTAAGAGACATACACCAGCAAATCAGGGAAGCACCAACCTCTGGATTTCTAGCTGGGGAATCCCAGGGTTACAGCTTCCAGAGCCCCAACTGGGAAAGTCTTGAGCAGAGCATCCTCTCCACAGGTAAGATTCCAGAGACTACTTTTCCAGTGAAGAATTAAATACATTTTCAGACCAAGAAGACATTAAGCCAACCACTTGTGTGACTAGTACAGATGTTTGCTTTCTTCCTCAAGGGCCAGTCAAGCCCATGAGGGAGAAGGACATCCATCTTGGGTCAGGATCACCTATGTGTCCTGGAACAGTTAATCCGTTCCTGGAAAGCAGTCCAAGAGTGAGGATGGCCTTCAGGGAGAAAAAGAAACCTCTCAATCACCTTAACTCAAAGGGTCACTGCAAGTTTATATTCTCATAAATAGGGAAGATCTACCTAATGTCATAATTAACCCTTCAACTCTTCCAGCAAGAACCCTTTGGATAAACGAACACTGTACGGAGATAACTTCAGCACTGGGCCCAGGATTGACCAAGATCTCCCTCTGGATCTTGCAAGTCTCTTTTAAAAACCAATTTGCTTAAGGAAGGACAGAAAAAAAGCAAAACTGACCTCAGACCTTGATGTAGGAGGCAAAAAAAAAGGGCTTAATAGAAAAACCTAAGACCCAAGCTTTAATTCAGATATTAGCTCCAAAAGGGAGTTAGACCCCAGTTAATGAATAACTTACAAGTCAGGATGCTAAGTTCTTTTACTCACAGAAATCAGTACCCATAACAGGAACAGAGGGAAAGAGGCCATGGTGACCTTAGATAAAATTGACAGGCTATAGAAACTTAGACTAGAAATAAAAGAAAAATGAAGATATTTTGAAACTAGTCATGGGAAACAGAAAGAGACATGTGCAGAAAAGGCCAAATTTGTCCCCAGATTCACCTTATGACGTGTAAATCCCCAAAACACACCTCCACTGAAAAAGGTACCCGCCTCCGGGGTTGGTTTAGGACCCCAGGAACTCCAAATTAGGATAAGCCCTCCCCTGTACCTCCCCAAGGTGGAGAATATTATAATGAGTAGGACAGGCCTTCCCTTGTACCTCCTCAAGGTGGGGATTATTATAATGAGGCTGATAATCAATTTATCAATACTATAAATATAACTGTCTTTCCTTTCCTTACTGGAGAGATAACTTTCCACTATTCTGGTTCTCTCCCTGTGGTCACTCACAGTATTGCAATAAAACTTGGGAAACTGAGTCACTGAGGCTTGTAATCTTTTCGGACGACTCACAATCAATTTGACCCTAATTCAGCCCACGTCAACCTGACAGCCAGAAGCATGTCCACCACTGGCCGGGCTTCTGGGCTTGAGGAAGGGTCTGTAAAAGAGAAAAGTCACCTGGGGTGAGCTGAGGCTTGCACCGCCATCCACCTTCACAGTTCAGGTGGACATAAAGAGAAGCCCTGACCCACCCAACGAGAGAGCCTCAAAGGTGAGATGGATGGCACGGGGCAGGAAATGACCGGGGTGATGAGAAACTGCCCCAACTGCCTCAAGCCGAGACATACAAAACAGTTTCGGTGTCTACAAGTTCTAAGGTTTACAAAGCATTTTGCTCAGGACGATCTTTTGGGGACGGGGCGGGGGGTGGGGGGCAGATATTGTTGGCTCTGTTTTACAGATGAGGAAACTGAGGCTCCGAGAGGGAGCGTGGCTTCCCCAAGATCCACAGAGAGCCCGGATTCAAACGCACTTCACCGGAACGCCAATCCTGGGCTCCTTCCACGGTGACACGAGGTGCCAGCAGGCGAGAGAGGGCACGGCCTGCCCGGCCCAAGAGGAGGGGGCGGGGGGGCGGGGAAGACGCTCTCCTGGCAGCCCTCGGGCCAGCCCCGGTCCTTCTAGGAAGAAGGGAGCCCAGATAACGAAACAATTAATAGGAACATCTAGGCGGAACTAGCTGAAAGACCGCTGGGTGCCGGAAGCGGGACAAGGGGATGATTTCCGGTCGTTCAGGTTCTTGTCTCCTCTCTAGGAAGCCTTGGAGGACCAAGCATCTGGTGTAGAGGACGCAGACCTTTGTGGGTGGAGCCAGAGGGAGAGGCAAGTCTTCCTGGGAGGAAACTTTGGGTGAAGGAGACGAGGTCAGATGGAAGGGCGAGTTCAGCCAATGAGCCGTGGAGTTTGAATGAAGCATCCTCCACAGAATGGCAGCCCAAAGGGAATCTGGAGGACCAGAGTCCTGGAAGGCAAATAAGAGGAGAGGGAGACAAAGAGAAGACCACCACTTAGTTGGGGGAGGACCCAGTCAATGTTACCATCTCCAACTAGAGTACCTCCGCCACCCCCTTCCCGCATCCCAGAGGGACCTTATCACTTGTAGGCTTCACCTGGATATTCCACTTTATAAACATCCAACCCGTGAGTAACCACGTGTTGGTTTTGACCAGAATTGTGTCTATCGATTCCCTTTGTACTCTTTCCCTTTGTACTTGATCTATTCCTCTCATTCCTTTCACCCCAAGTATTCCTTCATCCCTTTTCTCTATTCCCACCGCTCTGGGAACAAACCTTTTTTTTGGTAATTCAGTCATTTCAGACTCATCTCGTTGTGACCCCATTTAAGGTTTTCTTGACAAAGAAACTGGAATGGCTTGTCATTTCCTTCTCCAGGTCATTTTACAGATAAGGAAACTAAGGTAAGCAGGGTTAAGTGACTTACTCAGGATCACACAGCTAGTAAGTGTCTGAGGCCAGATTTGAACTCAGGAAGACTGACACCAGGCCCAGCAATCTATCTACTGTGCCACCCAGATCTGTACCTTTCTGCTGAATACTAAGGAAATTACAAATCTCAAGACATAGTTCCTGCCATGATGGACCCTAGAGTTTATCAGGGGAACATGACACAAACACAGATTACTGCTATAATACACACATAGTTGTCCCAACGGTCTTAGTGCAGTGTTAAAGCATTACTACCGCATAACTAACCATTCCATATCAACTGCACACTAGCATAGCCTCACCCTGCATTTTGTCATTACAAGACACTACTCTAGCTCTGTGATCTCTAATTTGACACAGGCTATTTTCTTCCTTTCTATTCCTGTTCATTTAACTATACTTCCTAGGTTCTTCCTTTTCAGATCACTGCTTTATTTGGACCATTTGTCAGGATAAAGGAGCTTGAATATTGCCTCTATAATTATCTCTATGCAGCTCTGAGATATACATATCTAGTCTTCATCTTTTTCCTGAGTTTCAGGCTCAGGATATCACTATCTAGCCATCCCCTAGGAATCTTTTTTCTTTCTTTTTTTTTTTTCGGCAGGGCAATGAGGGTTAAGTGACTTGCCCAGGGTCACACAGCTAGCAAGAATCAAGTGTCTGAGGCCAGATTTGAACTCAGATCCTCCTGAATCTAGGACCAGTGCTTTATCCACTGTGCCACCTAGCTGCCCCCAATCCCCTAGGTATCTTGAACATGTTTAAAACAGAACTCTACTATTTTCCCCACAAAGCATCCCTTTTTCTAAGTGCCATATTTTTTGTTGATCATATCACATTCATATTCCCATGACCCAAAGTCATTCTTAATCTCAGAGTCATCATCAACTCTTCCTATGTTCTCGCTCCCCATAACCAATAGGTTGTGAAATATTAATAATTCTTTCTTCACACTATCCCTCAAGTCTCTTCCCTTCTCTTTTCTCACATGGCCAATCAAGCATAAAAAAGAAAAACAATTAAGAAAAAATACCCCGTACAGTAAACAAGGAGGCAGCAGGTAGCCTGGGAATACTACCTGCTAGCTTTGGAGTTGAGGACCCTGGCTCCAGATCCTGGCTGTCTTCACTATCTGCATGGACACAGTAAATCATCACCTAAATGCTCCACTGTAGAATGAAAAGCTTGAATTGGTTTCACTCTATAGTCCTTCCAAGCTCTGTATCTCTGATCCTATGATTTCTATGAGATTATTTATTTATTTATTTATTTTGGGGTTTGTGGGTTTTTTTTTTTGGTGAGGTAATTGGGGTTAAGTGACTTGCCCAAGGTCACACAGCTAGTAACTGTTAAGTGTCTGAGGCCGCATTTGAACTCAAGTCCTCCTGAATCCAGGGCCAGTACTTTATCCACTGCGCCACCTAGCTGCTCTTCTATGAGATAATTTAAATGTATAAAAAATTCTTTCCTTATAGTACTGGACCTCTCTTCTGAGAGGAGGGCCACTTCCTCATTTCAAAGAAAATTGAACCACTAAGAAGTTAGGTGACTTGACCCAGGTCACACAGTGAGCAAGTCAGTAGTGGCAGAGGCACTGTAAGTGTCTGGGTTTATGATCACAGCAACTCTGGTGGACCATCCCCCAAATCTGAATCTGCAGAGCCAGAGGAAGCTAAGGAAGCTTCAAGGAGAGGGTGGGGGAATGTCTCCCAGCATCTCTTACTCTGATCCTGCCTGGATCAGTCCCTTCTTTCCTTCCCAAATCATTGCAACTCCACTGGAGGTCAGTGTTGCATCATGGAGCTGTCCAATAGAACGCAGTACTTCAATAGTGTCTTAGAAAGCACCAGTAGCTGCCAGCCATCAATGAGAACAGTGAGCTGGTTAGAAGGTAGCAAGTGGCCTGTGGTTGGCCTGGTCTTGGTGATACTCCAAGCTCCTCTAAGTAGCTGCTTGCCTTTGGGTGATGCTGCATGACCCAGACAGTGACAACTAAATGAGATCTCTCTGAAAAGAAAAACAAATGCAGCTCCCACTAGAAAAAATTACATCAAATTATTGTATTTTTAAAACAACCTATTTAGAAGAAACCCACTTATTTTACAAGTTTATAGTAACTCAGGATAGGCAGGAAAACCAGAATGAAAAACAAACATAGTAAATTTTAACTCTTTAAGCTGGAGAGGAATTTAATTCAGATGGTCACTTTCCCTTCCTCTTTTCTACTTTCTCTCCAATCTTAGCCTATTCCTGACTAAGTTGGCAACCACTCATTAGATTTTAAATAGTATAGCTAGAATTTTAGCCCTCAAATAATGGAAAGTATTGGATTTGGAGTCACAGGACCTGAGTTCG
Source organism: Dromiciops gliroides (assembly GCF_019393635.1). NCBI lineage: Eukaryota > Metazoa > Chordata > Mammalia > Microbiotheria > Microbiotheriidae > Dromiciops > Dromiciops gliroides. The sequence continues at coordinate 671,667,675 of NC_057861.1, forward strand.
AATGTATTACTCAGTACCTATAAGTAATCTTGGGCAAGTTACCAGATCTCTCTGGGCCTCAGTTTCATCTATAAAAATGAGTGGTTGAGATTAGGTGACCTCCAAGGATCTATGATACTTAGCAATGAAAGCTTGGTTAGGTCACTTGCTTTGTATCTATTTGTATTTATTTACTTTATATTTGTACTTTGTATCTTTAGAAGTACTTTGTTTCCTCCATTAGAATGTCTGAGCTTTGGAAGGAGGGATTATTTTTCTTTATACTGGTATTCTCAGTCTAGCACAGTGCTTAACACATAGTAGGCACTTGATACTTATTAAACTAACTGCTCAAGGTCACACAACTTCCGGGAATTATCTATCTACATAGAAATTATAATTAAATTCATAATGATTGAGGTCATTATAATACTTCTAATTCTAGAAAGTCGGAAAAGGACAAATCTCCATCCTGTCACTTTACAGATGAGGGAAACTGAGGGCCATGTTAATGGGATTCTAGGAAACAAAGCTAAGGCAAAGCACCAGTGAGACAGTATACCAATCAAAATTTTCAGGGTATTTATTTGGTGTTACAATCCCATAGCTATCTAGTACAATGTCTTTGTACATTGTAGTCACTTTTTTTTTTTAATGCAGGGCAATGAGGATTAAGTGACTTGCCCAGGGTTACACAGCTAGTAAGTGTCAAGTGTCTGAGGCTAGGTTTGAACTCAGGTCTTCCTGAATCCAGAACCAGTGCTTTATCCACTGTGCCATCTAGCTGCCCCCACTTAATGTTTAACTGAATTTTACAACATAAACTCAAATCCATCCTTATAGTTTCCAAAGGTGTTCCAACTTCCTAGATTATTTTGAAGTTGAGGAATACAGTTTTGAATTTGATTTGTATTTAAAGGATTTCTGTCTTTCCATGCTGTTTCTGACATTCCTTCCCTAGTGCCCTCAGTGTCTTCAATTGATTTGCATTGTTTCACTGAATTCTAGAAACTTAATATTTATTTGTCTTGAGGAAGTTTTGCCTATTCCCTGCAAGCATGAGTCTTATCTTTAGGCATCTTTAGTAATTCTCTATTCACTCAGGTATATTTAGTCATGATTGGTTGTATACAAATATTTCCCCATTTTCCTCTAACAACTTTTTTGGTCCTCTAAGTCAGTTCCACATTAATTATAAAGTTCAGTTTTTATACTGTCTTGATTAGCATTCACAATGAACTTTGTTTAGGACTACAATTACCAATCTTTTTTATATTACTGCTGTTCCTAAATTTTAACTGTCACAGGTAGTGGTCAAACACCTAGTTAGGACCATAACTCACATCCCTTGATTCCTACCTAGTTTATTCTCTTTCCCCCCTCTCCCTTTGCAACATGATGCCTTCCTAAAGAAGGGAACAGAGTGGGAAGAAAAGGGTAAAGAGAAACAGAAGGATTCAATTACCACCATGTCAGCCACTTCTGAATACGTAACTTTTTGTATTTTAAAAGCTTTTACTTATTTCATGTTCTTTGCAACTTAAGAAGACAATTGTGAACTTTACAACTTGTAAATATAAATGTTTTCTCCACAGGAAGTAGGTGGGGAGATATTATTTCTACTTGACTGACACTGATAAATTACTAAACAGATTGTAAACATGTTGATTTATTTCATGCTTTCTTCTGTAGCATAGGGGGCAAAAAGTAACACCAAACAATGGACTTATTATCTTGATTCACCCTCTTATCTCCCGAGGTTGAGGGAGTTTATGAATCAACCTATTGAGAAGTGTTAATCTTCTCTATAAAAATAGCAGTCAGGCCAGACAGGGGCCTCCCTGTATCTGGATGGTCACTCAGGTGAGCAGGTCAAGTCAATGAACAAGTATTAACATGCCCAGAGTTCAGAAAGGCTAGGGATAGGGATTAGACTTGTGATTTTCCTGATGCAGGGACTCCCCTACTAATACAGGTTGGCACCTTGCAAGTTCTAGTGTGAATAATAAAAATTATTATCATCATCTTAGATTTGCCTAGAACACTGAGAAGTGACTTGCCCATGGCTATATGGCCAAGGCCAAAGCCAGCAGGTTTCAGAGGTGGGACTTGAGTTCTAGTCTTCTTGGATTTGAGCCATCTCTACCTACTACTACATACTGCCTCTTGTGTGGTTCAGAACTGTTTTTAGTACTTTTCATCTTGGGCAGGTGTAAATCTGCACAGATTCAGACTAACCTAAATCAAAAAGTTTTGCAAAGCAAATAACCCATCAATTAATAAAGACAGCAATAGTTGACAGACCTTACCACCAAACACTGGATTCTTACATTAAGGGAAAACCAAGTAAGATATTATCTTAATATATATTAGCACAAATAAAGGAGTTCGAACAAATTCAAATAAATGTTTATTGAATGGCTAGTTCAAATTAAGAACTATTTTGGGCACTGTAGGTTAAAAGATATAACACTAATTTCAAAGAACTTCCTATCATCCTGTAGTCAGTAAATACTCAAAAATCTTGTTTTAAATAAGGCAATAAATATTTAAATAACACAATGAGTGGTACAGATGTGCCCCAGGATTTCAGAAATGGGAGAAATCAAAAGGACAGGAAAAACAGGGGAAAGCCTCAGGATAAAAGAGGTTTATATGGGTAACGTAGGGGCTAGATTATGGAGTTGTGAAAGCCAGGAGGAGGATTTGGACATAATTGCAGGTGGAGACTCCTCTCTTTCACTGACTCAGTGAAAAGGGCTTTTTTGTTTGTTTTTTAGTGGGGAGGTGACAGGTTGAATACAGCAGTGTTTTCTCTGCTGAAAGGGTGTAAAATGGAATGAGTATTGTTTAGCATGAGAGAAACTAAAATCTCCAAGATGAGAAGCTATGCATTAATCAAGGTATGGATTTTAAAGGTCTAGACTAGGTGGTAATAATGAGAAAAGGATCAGTTACAACCATCCTAATATGACATTGATGTAAAGGGAGGAATCAAAAGTGACTTTTGAGTCATGATCCTAAATGACAAGGGAAGTCATGGTAATAAGGTCAAAGAGCTGATTTAAGGGAAAATTAACTCTCTATCTTAAGTTTAAGACATATTGAACTTGAGGTGACGGTGGAACATTCAAGTAGAAATATCTAGGAAGCAGCTGGAGAGCTGGAATTGTAGCTCACATGAGATCACGCCTAAAGAGGGAGTCATTGACTAAGAGGAGGAATTTGAAACAGTGGAATTGGTTTGGGTCTCCAAGGGCATAAACAGACCAGAGCAAGGGATAGATTATCTGACTGGTTATAATATAACAATTAGAAAGCAAAAGCCATGATTCATCAAATTTCAAAGTTAGGTCAATATACTATGACAGAAGTTAAAGAGTAGTCAGTAGTATCAAAGTCTAAAGTTATGAAAAAAGAAAACCTGGAAGGACTATTGAATTTAGCAAGGGATCAACAGTAAAACTGAATGATGTTTTCAGCAGTGCTGGAGACTGGAACGAAGCAAGGAACTAAGAAATGATGAGGAAATGGAAGCATTGGGTTGGATGGAATTAGAGATGCTATTATCTTAGGTGAGGGCATACCATTTGGCACCAACCACTATAAGGTTTTGCCTTGCTGGTAAACTAGGACACTTGTATCCTCCTCCAAAGTATCCCTTTCATGGTCATTACTGGAGATAAATAATCATTTTCTAACTTTTCCTCTAGCTTTCATGTTGAGCCATACAACTTTCTATCTCCAGATTGCTAACACTTTTGGTTATATGTTCACTCTCCTTGCTTCCTTCCTGAGTACATCTATTGATCTCTCTCTCCATATATATCTTTCTTTTGGGGGGGGCAGGGCAATGAGGGTTAAGTGACTTGCCCAGGGTCACACAGCTAGTTAAGTGTCAAGTGTCTGAGGCTGGATTTGAACTCAGGTCCTCCTGAATCCAAGGCCAGTGCTTTATCCACCTAGCTGCCCCTGTTCATATATATCTTAAGAATCTGAAGCTCTTTCCTTTCAATCTTTTTCAAAAGAACCTTTTGAACTCATTTGCATAGTCCATAATAGTTACCCATAAGACAGTGAGCTTCTGTAAATCACCTAGACTCATTCCATAACCAAATAACACCATCAGTTTTTTTCCAGGTAGGAAGTTTTGTTCCTCTCTTAGGAGATCTGGCCACATTCCAAGTCCTGTCTGTATCTACAAGCTTTCTCCTTTTGAGGTCATTTCCTGGATGTTGCTAATGAGCAAAGCTGTCAATTAAAAGGCAGATTGCAGGAGTCCAGTGGTAAGAGGGAACTACATGAATTAAAGATTTCTTTATGCTATTTCATCAGGGTTACCTTTTATTTCAGGGGAATAATAGCAGCAAGAGGCCTAGAAAACTCACTGCTCCTTAGCTCTCATGTCCCTGTTCTAGCCTATTTCCCCATGGGAAAAACACAAAGTTCAGAAACAAGATCTTATTCCTTCCCTTTACCACAAGGGACAAAGGGATTAAATGCTTACTCTTTAGAGCTTTTTATCTAGTCCAATGGCAGGACCACAGCCATATATTTTATCTTGGTCACTGTTCAAGTTTTCCCTTTTGTACTTTGAGAAAGAATAATTATATGTTATCCCTGAAGAATAAACAAAATCTTTGGTAGTTTAAGGGCCAATTGTCTCAAAACTCAACTTTCTTGTCCCATATATTGCCTTTTCAGTTTGGGCACTCTTCAGCTACAGGGACGACTAGTTGACACTCACCACCTCAAGTGGTACTTGCTCCAACACATGGAGGCCTTATAATTGCTTTTAGTTTACAGAAAAAGAGTCTTTTTTTTTTTAAATAAAGATTCAGTCTCCAAACTTTCCGTTAGCTCCCAGCGACCGCCCTTAGGCACCTTCACAGATACCTTTACTGGTGTGCCTGAGACTGACTCAGTGGAAATAAAGTTGGGGTTGAAAGACAATTTTTCTATGTATTTGATACAGGATTTTTTCTGCAGTCTTTGAACCTCTGTCAAAAAGACAACTTCCTAAATGAAAATGCTGCTTTTGCTGCTACCTGCAACTACCAGGCAAGGAGTTGTTCTTAATAGCTTGAGGTTTTATCCTGTGGAGCACCAAAACGTTAAAATAATTTTAATGGAAATGAAAGATAGATCACACAATTCTCTTCTACAGCACATAGGACATAATTTAGCCTCTTCTGAATGGCTTCAGGTAATTATGCAAAATGTTACTGAACTGTGCTGTGCTAGAACGAAGTCTACCCCCTACTCAAGTGTGTAAGCCAGAGGGTTATTTGTCCCTAGGTTAAATGGCCTGCGACTGTCTTGTGTGAATCCATGTTAATCTCTTAGTTTTGCTCCATCTTGTTGTCAGCCGTCACATCCAGCTACTGCCTGATGCATTCCTTCCTTTCCTTCTAACTCCCCCTTGCAATTGGCTGTTTCAAATCTGACATGGGCTTGGAAGCCAAATAACCAAGCTTCTTGGAACTGTGTGTAAAATAGGAGTATACAGATTCCAAATGAATCTCCCCAATGAGTAAAGATGCATGATCTTTGTGATATCTGTTGTGGTTATTTAAGAGTTTAGCTAGTCTCTTAGCTGTGTTCCAAACTACTAAAAGATGCTGAATAGCTGAGTTTCATTACATGAGGCATTTTTATATGAACAGGTTCCCATTATTGGAACAACTCCGGCTTGATATTAACTCTGGTTACGCACACATCTTATCAAGCTTTCTTTGCAGTCACTATATTCAAAGACTTATCTGCAATATGGATTCTTTGATGCCGAATAAGGTTTGAGTTCTGGCCGAACCCTTTCCCACACTCACTGCACTCATAAGGCTTCTCTCCGGTATGAATTCTCTGATGTCGGATAAAATGTGAGCTTTGACTAAATGCTTTGCCACAATCTTTACATTCATAAGGTTTCTCTCCACTGTGGATTTTTGAATGCTGAATAAAGCCTGAGTTTCGACTGAATGCCTTCCCACATTCCTTACATTCATAAGGTTTCTCTCCAGTGTGAATTCTCTGGTGTTGAATGAAGTCTGAACTATTGCTAAAGCCCCTCCCACACTCCTTACATTCATAGGGCTTCTCCCCAGTGTGGATTCTTTGATGGTGAATAAGGTTTGAATTACAACTGAAGGCTTTCCCACAGTCACTGCATTCATATGGTTTCTCTCTGGTATGAATTCTCTGATGAATAGTATAACCTGTACTTTCGCTAAAGGCTTTCCCACACTCATGACATTCATAGGGTTTTTCACCTGTGTGGATCCTCCGATGCCGAATAAAAGCTGAATTTTTTCTAAATACAATTTCACACTCCTGACATTTATACTGTTTTTCTCTGATGTGAAATCGTTGATGTCGAATAAGGCTTGTGCTCCACCTGAAAGCTTTCTCACACTCATTACATTTGTAGGGTTTTTCCCCTGTGTGGATTCTTTGATGTCGAAAAAAGTCTGAACTTCGATGAAAAATTTTATCACATTCTTTACATAGGTAGGATCTATGCCTTCCAGCAACCCTTTGATATATGTCAGGGTATGTGCTGACACTGATGTCCTTTTCCAGTTTCTTATTCTTCTTACTTCTTTCCTCTATGAGGATTCTTTCATCCTTCACTACCCTCTGTAGAAACTCTTGCCTCATTCTCTCCCCTGTGGTATCTTCTTGTTGCCTATCGAATCTAACCTCTAATCCACAGCCATCTTGAAAGGTAGAACCCAGGAGAATGTCCCTCTGAAGTCTGTCTGATATCACTGTGTGAGAGTTTGTTTCTTTGAAAATTTCTTGTTTTGGACTTGGTTCTTCATACTCTGTTCTAGTCTCACCATCTGACATAAGAAAGAGAAAACAAACATTTGTTGAATTGAATTTTCAATACAAACATTGCCTGTTACCAGTGTTGGTATGGAGTGGGGTTGTGGATGGAACAGGATCAAGTAACACTAAGAGATCCAGAAAGATAGACAGCACTTGTGTCTACAAAAAATGGCTTAGTGACCATAGAGAATGAGAAGAGACAAGGAAGAGAAGGTTTCAAAATTTAGTAAAGGAGGGGGTGGCTAGGTGGCGCAGTGGAGAAAGCACCGGCCCTGGATTCAGGATTACCTGAGTTCAAATCTGACCTCAGACACTTGACACTTACTAGCTGTATGACCCTGGGCAAGCCACTTAACCCCCATTGCCCCACAAAAAAAAAAAATATTCAGTAAAGGAGTTGAGGCTAGAAGGAAGGGAAAATAGTAGAGAATCACAGAATCAAAGTGGAAGTTATAGATCAGCCTCCCTCAAAGAGCAGCTATAGAATTCAAGTGAGAAGTTATATATTTAAGCATCTACCACAGGACAGACATTCCAAGAAACAATTGGTGAATAACTCAAGAAGCTAGAATAAACTCTCTCCTAATGCAATAGAGAACCCACAGCTTCTCAAAGCAGCACATTCTACTTTTACGTAGCTCTAATGTTAGGACTTTTCACCTCTTGGTGGGAAAAGGGAACAAGTATTTATTAAGTGCTGTGTGCCAGGCATTGTGCTAAGTGCTTTACAAATTTTATCTCATTTGATTCTCATAACAACTCTGTGAGGTGGGTGCTATTATTATGCCCATTTTGTATTTGAGGAAACTGAGGCAGACACAGATTAAGTGACTTGCCTAAGGTTACACAACTAGGAAGTGTCTGTGGCCAGACATGAACTCGTCTTTTTGACTCCAGATGCAGTGCTTTATCAAATGAGCCACCAAGATGCCCTTTACCTGCTGCACCCTAACACAGTAGATGACAGGATCCAAAAGGGTCTTGACAACCTAGAGGATGAAGCTGAATCTGTTAAGATGAAATTCAGCAGGGATAAACATAAAGTCTTGTACTTGGCTACAAAAACATCAGCTCCTCTAGTGTAAGATAGGAGAGGTGTGGGTGTAGCAGTTCTCAAAAAGACCTGGGGGTTTTAGTAGACAAACTCAATAGAAGTCTAAGAGTGATGTGGCAACCCAAGAGTTAATGCAGGGGGCAGCTAGGTGGCACAGCGGATAAGGCACTGGCCCTGGATTCAGGAGGACCTGAGTTCAAATCTGACCTCAGACACTTGATACTTCCTAGATGTGTGACTCTGGGCAAGTCACTTAACCCTCACTGCCCCACAAAAGAAAGAAAGAGGGAGGGAGGGAGGGAGGGAGGGAGAGAGGAAGGAAGGAAGGAAGGAAGGAAGGAAGGAAGGAAGGAAGGAAGGAAGGAAGAAAGAAAGAAAGAAAGAAAGAAAGAAAGAAAGAAAGAAAGGAAGGAAGAAAGAAAGAAAGAAAGAAAGAAAGAAAGAAAGAAAGAAAGAAAGAAGTTAATGCCATGTTGGGTGATATTAAGAGAGATAGACTAGAGAGGTGATTGATAGTTCCATTATATATTTTATTTTTATTTTTATTTTTTTAGTGAGGCAAATGGGGTTAAATGACTTGCCTAGGGTCACACAGCTAGTAAGTGTTAAGTGTCTGAGGCCGGATTTGAACTCAGGTACTCCTGAATCCAGGGCTGGTGCTTTATCCACTGTGCCACCTAGCTGCCCCAGTTCCATTATATTTTAACCTCTTGGACTTTAATCTAGAATACTGTGTTCAGTTCTGGATAACATAGTCTAAGGGCACTGATAAACTACTAATCCAGCCCCAACATCTCTGCTGACCCTCAGATTTGCATCTATGATTGCTTGTTCGGCATCTTAAACTGCATGTCCCATAGCCATTTTAAATTCAACATGTCCAAAGCTAAACTCATTATCTTTTCCCCAAAATCCTTTTCTCTTCCTAATTTTCCTGTTATTGTTGAAGGGAACCGTCTTTCTCCCAGTCACCTATACTCACAACCTACATGCCATCCTTGACTCCTCCTTCTTATCCCCCATTTCCAGCCTGTTGCCAAGGTCTAACAAGTTCATCTTCATCATATCTCTTGCATGTGCCTCCTTCTCTCCTCTGACATTGCCAGTACCATGGTGCAGGCCCTCATCATCTCATACCTGGACTAGTCTTCTGGATAGTCTCCCTGCCACAAGTCTCTTCTCACTCCAATCTCTCCTCTATTCAGCTGTTGAAGTTATCTTACTAAAGTGTAGGTCTGATGATGTCATGCCCCTACTCAATTCAATTTCAGTCTCCCTAGCTCCTCCAGAGATTTAAAAATATAAAACTCTCTATTTAATGTTCAAAGCCCTCCACAACCTGGCCCCTTCCTACCTTTCTTACCTTACAACCCTTCATTGGATTCTGCATTCTACTGACATTTGCCTCCCTGCTATTCCTTGAATAAAACATTCTATCTCAATGCTGGATATTTCTACTCATGCCTAGAATGCTCTCCCCTTCTCATTTCTGCCTACTGGCTTCCTTTAAGTCCCAGATGAAATAATATCTTCTATAGGAATCTTTTCCTGATCCTTAATACTAGTGCCTTCTCTTTATTATTTCAAATTTATCTTGTCTATAGACTTTAGTACAAACAACCATGTTGTCTTTCTTACTGGGAGTTCCTCAAGAGCAGGTACTGTTTTCATATTCCTGGGACTTAGCACAGTGCTTAGCACATAATAGGTGCTTAATAAATGTTTATTGACTGGCCAGAGCAGGGCAACCAAGATGGTGAAGCAAACATCATATATACAGATCAGCTGAAGAAACTGGGAATGTTTCTCCTTCCCTCCCCAAGACAGCAAGCAATCTGATATAGGTTATACTGTACAATCATAATAAACAAATTTCCCCATTAATCATGTTGTGAAAGAAGAATCATAACAAAAGAGAAAAAACAAAAGAAAAGATAAAAAGAGTATGCTTTGATCTGCATTCAGACTCTATAGTTCTTTCTCTGCATGTGGATAGCATTTTGCATGATAAGTCTTTTGGAACTGTCTTGGATCGTTGTATTGCTGAGATGAGCTAAATCTATCATAGTTGATCACTGAACAATCAGGATGCATTTTCTATTTTTTTACCTTAAATGTTCCACTTTTTTTCTCATGAAAATTTTCCAATGTTCTGCAAATGTCCATAAATACAAGTTTATCTGATCAATGCAGTGATCAACCATGATTCCTGAGGGCTTATGATAAAGACCGCTACTCATCTCCTGAAGGAGAAGTGATGGACTAACATGTAGAACCAGACACACATTTTTGTACATGGTAAATATGAGAATTTCTTTTGCTTCATTATGCATATTTGTTACAGGTTTTGGAAGAATCTGAAAAGCAAAGTGATTAGGTGCACTTGGTTGAGTAACAAGCCCAAAACCTGGAGGCCTCTGCTTCTCTGTATCATAGATCATGACAACTTTATGGAACACTTCTTTAAGTATGCCCTGAGGTCTGTCTCATAGAAATTGTAAGGAATTCCACCAACACAAATTTTCTTTGATGTATTCTCTCTACTAGGACTTTTCTGTCTTTCCTTTGCTATGTTTATCTTGGCTGCATTTCTCATGTTCATGGTGTTCATGGCTTTGGGTCAATATTCTGGGCATCTATTTTATGTGCTCAGCTAGTCAGCGCTTCTAGTCCATCATCTCTCTATCTGGAGAGCCTGGAGCAGGTCTAATACTTCTTTCTATGCACAGGCCTGTAGAGAGAAGTCCTCTGGTCATGTCCCTCCCTGCTAAAGAATAGTCTTCAGTGGCTCCCTGATACCTCCTAAATGAAGTTTCAGTGCCTTAGCCTGGTAATTCAAAGTTCTGCACAGGCTGGCACTGCTTTTTCTCATGGTGCTGCCTTCCAGACAAAATTCCTTTTATGCAACCAGCAGACTTGGACCTCTGCTACTTTCTTTGCTCCTGCTGTTCTGTCTTCTCCTGCTCAAAGGCCACTTATGCCTCTTTAAACACTTGTCATGGTTTTTTATGTCTTGATAATTCTATTTCCACAAAACAAGTCTCCTTTGTAATATTGTATTTTATATCAGGCGTTTCTGTATGAAAGGGTCTGTAGGCTTTGCCAGCCTGCTAAAGGCAAAGTGAAGAATCCCTGCTGTTTACTATCATCTATGTTTGTGCCTTACCCTCCTACCAGAACGTAAGCTCAGTGAAGGAAGGGACATGTTTTATCCAAACTTGTTATCTCCCTGTTCTGTATGGTAACTGGCAGATAGTGGGCAATTAATAAATGTTTAACAAGTGAATGAAAATGCTGTTCAAGTAATTATTGAGAAGGGACTCAGTAATTACAAGTTGACTTACTGCTTAGTGGACAAAGAATGAAGACATGATAATAAACCAAGGCGACATACAAAAGGTAGTGGAGTAATGAGAAGATTGAGTATACTGGGTTATAAGGACTAAGTTCTGTACTGAGAGACCATAGACAGGTAACCAACTGAGGAGAGGGGAAAAGGATGGGAAGGAAATGGAATTTGTTGCTTTCACTTTTTCAGGGGCAATCTGCTTCCTTAGATAACTCTACTTTGCCCTGACAAGGAGAGCAATTTAATGTCACAGATGGACTTCTTTCAAATGAGTAACTAATTGAGAGTTTGGGGAATTTCTAGAGGTCTTTTCCACCCAGTAACTCAAACAACAGAATACCAGTGAAATGTTTCTATTGCATGTACATTTCTCAGCATTTTATAAATAATATGGACTGTGTGTAATAGGGAGGGAACTGACAGTTGCCCTTACTCACTGGAGCATATCTCTCTTAGATCCTCTTCATCCAGACTGCCCTGAAGATCCAGAAACCATGGCTCTTCCCTTTGGTCCAGATGGAAGATCATGGCAGTTTTTGAAAATGGAAATCCTGTTTGGGGCAAAGAGAGAAGCCGTTAAGTTAAAGGGAATGTAAGAAGTGGGTCCATTAGGAAAAGGGTAAAGATGGGAGAAGAAGCTAAAACACAGATAAGTGGAGAAACAAGTAGGAGACAGAGACATGAACCTAAAGGCATCCTGTATATGCTAGGAATATTGGGACAGAACCCTACCCAGGAGTTTAAAAAATTAACAAAGGTCTAATGATGATATGCGAACTGTTTACATAATCTATAAGGAAGTACTTCTCACAAGGTATCTTTGTGAGTTCTTTTCCAAGGAAGATCTAGTTCTTGAATGACTTCTATAATTACTTGTACAAAAAGCTAACCTGCTTATGTAGAAAAGTAACAAATGGGGCAGCTAGGTGGCACAGTGGATAAAAGCACTGGCCCTGGATTCAGGACAACCTGAGTTCAAATCCAGCCTCAGACACTTGACACTTACTAGCTGTGTGACCCTGGGCAAGTGACTTAACCCCAAATGCCTCACCAAAAAAAAAAAAAAAGGTAACAAATCAAAGAACCTGGCATATACCACATGATCAAATGAATAGTTGAGAAAACTGTGACTAAAGGGCTTCATAGAAGTATGAGCAAAAACAAAGAAATAAGAACAAAAAATACTGTCCTGATCCTGTCATAGGAAAGCAGGATGACTAGATTGTGTTATTAAGAACCATATGTTGGAAAAAAAAAAAGAACTATATGTTGCAGGCAGCTAGGTGGCACAGTGGATAAAGCACTGGCCCTGGATTCAGGAGAACCCGAGTTCAAATCTGGCTTCAGACACTTGATACTTACTAGCTGTGTGACCCTGGGGAAGTCACTAAACCCTCATTTCCCTGCAAAAACCTCCCACAAAAACAAAAACAACAAAAAAATAACTATATGTTTTATGATTTAAAAAAGGTACAAGCACTGTTGTTAGTTTTTGATCTTTGGTCACTTGGGTATGTATACTTGAGCTAATATATGGAGATATAACTAATAAAGAAATCTGCTCCCTGCCACCATATCTCAGATTTAAAGCTGTTGCCTCTGCCCATGTCCTAGGGACCAAGAGGTATTAATATATTGGGGCCACAGACACTGTACAGAATGATGCCAGCATCCCTTCAGTCCCCTGACCCTCACCAGCTCAATGTAATGAAAGAAAATGGAACAGGAGTGATAATGAATTAGGTCAAGGGACCCTAACCTTTTGTGTGTCATGAACCCCCTTTGGCAGTTTGACAAAGACCACAGATCTTTTCTCAGAATTATTTTTTAAAGCATAAAATATATAGGATCATCAAGGAAGCCAATTCTACGGAAATAGAGCTGTCAAAAGTATGTTATAAAAAAATAAGTTCATGGAGCCCAGATTTCAAGAACCTTTGAACTAGATGAATGGAAACAATAAACATTGAAGGAATGAGCAACAGGGAGGCTGAGGACCTGTCAGCAGGAGAATAAGACAATACAGATTTTTTTACATTTAAAAAAAAACTAAAAGGAAAATGAATGGGCATGTTCTTACTAAGCTGCATGTGCATACCCCCATAGGCTCCCACATACCCACACCCCTACCTTTTAGGCCCTCTCCATCTGGTGAAACCTGTGGATCCAGGCCCCATGGTTCTTCCCCTTGTTCCAGTTTAGAGATCACGGCAGGTTTGGGAAATGGAAATGCTGCTCAAGGGAACACAATGGGTCAGGACGGTAAATGGAATTATCCAGAACTGTCCCTGAATTCTATCTCAGTCTGGGCATACAGGGAAGAGAAGGGAATTAATTGCCCAGAAAAATTGTGAAGAAGGCACAGAGGCAAGTAAGGCAACCCGGAGGAACTAGGTCAGGCTTATACTCCCAGGAAGACTAAGCAGGGTCAGGGAGTCCTAGGTTTCAATCAAGAGGAAAGGGACATTTCTAAAGTTTTTTTTGGTCTGCTATGTTTTACACAACTGCACATGTCTAACTTTGATTAAATTGCTTGAGTTCTTAAGGGAGGGATAGGGAGGAAGGATGAGAATTTGGAACACAAAGTTTTAAAAAACGATGTTACAATTTGTTTTTACATAAATAAATAATTTTTTTTTTTTAAAGAGGAAAGAGGCAGCTAGGTAGCGCAGTAGATAAAGCACAGGTCCTTGATTCAGGAAGACCTGAGTTCAAATCCGACCTCAGACACTTGATACTTACTAGCTGTGTGACCCCTGGGCAAGTTACTTAAGCCTTATTCCTCCCCACCCCACCCCCACAAAAAAAAACAAACCCTAAAAACCAAACCAGTCAAGAGGAAAAATAATTCTGTGCCCTCTCAGACTTAGGATTTAGCATGGAGTGTCATCTACTTCCCACTTCAAACAGAACAAAGCTTTCCACAATAGGAAACAGTCTTGTTTAGGGTCAGAGGAACCCCAGGGCTCTCTCCAGTGGGAAATTCCTGAGAAAGGGGCAGGGGAATCTCAAAACCTAGAGTCATCACAGTGTTATTAAAGACTGCACAGCATGTAACAAGGAAGAAAATCAGGAAACTACAAAAGGAGGATTCTAAGTCAAAATGGGTCAGAAGCCTTACCCAAGGAGACTATGTTTCCATAATTCTCCAGCATCACATCCTTGTACAGGGCCCTCTGAGCAGGGGCCAGATCTGCCCATTCCTTCTGGGTAAAGTACACAGCCACATCCTCGAACATCACCGACTCCTGAAACAACAGATTCCTGCTGCCCCAGGGACAATCCCAGTTTCTGTGAGGTGCAAAATTTGTAGCATAAAGGACCAGAAAATGGGACCTGTTGGTATATACCATTCTAACCAGGTGTAAGGGCTGGGTATCACATAGTGAAGGAATATAAAAGTATAACCAGTGAAGTAGGAGAATGATTTGGTAAGCACTCCAGTCCCTTTATCTGGACTTTTGCTCTTTTTAAAAAATAAGTTTTTATTGTTCTCTTTTGTTTTTACATCATTTGTTTTTCAAGGTAGCCCTCCCAAGAGAGCCAAACCTCATAACAAAGGATAAAAAGAGGAAAAATGTCTTTTAAAAAATTAATCAAATGATCCCAAAAGTCTGAAATGATATGCAGTGTTCCATATTCAAAGCCTCCCACCTCTGCAAAAGAGCAGGGGGAGGAACCTTCTCATATATACTTCTTAGGCCCAAGGTTTGCTCATTAAAGTTTTATAGCATTCAGGTGTAATTATTTTCTTGCTGTTGTGTCCATTTTCATTTGTGGTAGTCATTGTATCATATATTGGTTTTCACTTGTATAGTGCTTAATGGTAAGCAAAACATTTTATTTTCCTGGGTCTGTTTACTTCATTTTGTATCAGTTCATTTAAGTATTCATCATATCCCACTGCATCTTTATAACAAAGTAATATTCTATTCTATTACTTTACCACAACTTGTTTAGCCATCTTCCAATTGATGGACATGTACTTTGTTTCTAGTTCTTTGCTACTACAGAAAGGGAGACTATAAAATATTTCGGTGCATATAGGACCTCTATTTTTGTCCTGACTTCCTTGGGGTACATGGCTAGCAGTGGAATTTTTGGTAGGTTTGGACATTTTAGTCACTTTCTTAGCTTAATTCCAAATTCCTTTCTATAATGGATATATTTAATCCAATTTTTTTTGCTCAGAACCCTAATTTCACCAAATTTATATAACCAGGCTTAGTTACTTCAGGGTTATCTCACTACCCCAGCCCTTAGAACTAAAACAAAGAAAGTTCAACAATTCAACTCAGGATCATTCTATTCTTCTCTTTCTCCATCCTGGTTCCTAGATGGCTGAACTCCTAGAAGAATGTGTATAGCTATCTGATACAAATTCATGCATTTTAGTTTCAATGGAGCTCTCATAGACATGAGTCTTGGTTGGCTCAGAAGGACTGAAGGCTGGACCAAGTGACATCACTTCTTGGTTGCCTGAAAACAAAGGGCCCCAAGGAGCTTCAGTTTCTCTAAGATATTTGGCAGGTGGACCACAAGGGAGAACTCAGAGGAAGGATAAACTCAGTTGAACTCATTCTTAATATATTTGTTGTATATCCTTCCCCTGCTATGGCTAAGTAAATCTCCTTTTTTAAACTACTGAATGATCCACAAGCATCTTACTTTCATCCCAACATTGGACCTAAACTATCAAGGGACTAGTATAACATCAGTCATCAATAATAAAAGCATATTTGTATTGCTTGCTACTGAGCCATATTCTAATCCTTGTCATTACCTCAGTGGACTGGTCCTACCCAATCAGGCCTATCTTCCTAACAACTGAACCCTAGTTCTAACACAATATTGGGGAGGGGGGAGAAATGGTATCATGAAAAGGGTCTTGGACTTGTAGTTGAGACCTAGTCTTAAATTCTGTCCTAATGCTTACTTGCTGTCTGACCACAGGCAAATCTCTTAACCATTACTTATTCAATGGAAATCAGAAACTTTCTTTTTTTTTTCCCCCTCAGCCTCCCTATCAGTAAAATTGGGAAGTGATTTATACATTACTTGCTTCAATAGGTCATTATAAGAAAAACACTTTGTAAGCCTTAAAACACACCAAAAAAATTGTCTTCTTAATCTCAAACAACTAGCCCTTGATATATTCTTTACAGTATCCAGCACTGCGCCTCACACAAAGTATCCTTTGTGTTAATGATGTCAATATGGGCCTGTTGAATGAGTGATTGAAAACAGCTTTCTCTTCTTTTTACCCTTATCAGATGACCTGGCCTTACTTTATGAGGGAAAGAAGACTGAAGCCACCTGGTAGGAGTCCCTTCATAAACACTAATATTCACCATAATGTAGCATTTTGTTACATCTCTATTCATAGTTTCCCTGTAGGCACACAGAAAAAAACCAGGTTCCATTTTTCTCTTCTGGATCTTGCTTCCCACAACTATCTACAACCTGCTCTGGCAGTTTGTAGTGTACAAAACTCCCTTACCCAAACAAGCTCACAGCCCATGTAGGCTATTGTTCTCATTCAACCAAAAGGTTCAGAGAGGTTGGACCTCTCCAGGGTCTCACGGGTAGTTAAGGGGCAGAGCAGGATTTAAACCCACATCCTAACTCCAAATCCATTACTCTTTCCTCTGTACCACAATGTTGTGTGAACTGTAGACCTGACAGAGAAGTAATCTCTGTCAGAGGAAGGTTCCATTTATCCCTCAGACCTGCCTGGATTTCTTTATATCCAGTTCATTCATATATTCATTTGACAAGAATTTCTTCATATTCGAACACTGAGGTTGCTACCAAGTAGTAGTAGTTAACAGCTATGACTCACATTTATCCAGCACTTGAAAGTAGAACTTCCCTAATAAGAACCCTGTAGGGTTGGACATTAAAGTTTTATTATCCTTATTTTATAGATGAGGAAACTGAGGTTCTGAGAGGTTGTGATTTATTCAAGGTCACCGCTAGGAAATGGCAGAGCTGGGAATCAAACCCAGGCCTGAGGACTCCAAATTAAGTTATCTATTACACCTTATTAGCAAGCCACATGGCTGCGGATAAATATAAAAGTACCAAGGCTTATCTCTTAAAAGATATATCAACATTAACATATCCAAATGAAAACTATACTTTTCAGGACAGTTGTCTGGAAAGACTCCAGTTATCCTAAGATGTTACCATTGATCGAACCCCTTATGATATTGCATTGGAACTATCTTTACAGCCAATTAGGAAGGCATATAAGAAAACCAGTCTCATCACTTTATAGCCACACTTTATTTATTTATTTAAACATAAATATACACATAACACACAAGAAAAGCCATATCACAACAAAAACTGAATCATCCAGCTTGATCACCCATCTTATGAACCAGGCTTTGCTTTAAGAAAGAAACAGTCTGATGTAGGGGCAAGCTTGATGGCCTGGCAGTCATGGTACCTGACTTGTTCACTAATTGGGTGACTGGGCAAATCTTCCCCTTTCTGGGCCTCACTCATCATTATTAAATAAACCAGTTGGATTAAGTTGTCTTCATAGACTCTTCCAGGTCTAAAATTCTAAGTGTCCAAGAAATGTGTTTTGGCTCTTTGTAAAAATCAAATCAACCTTCCAAGGAATCTGATAGTTTTTTACCTTCTTTCTTTGGGCTAACCATTATCTCTAACTAGTCAATGGCCCACTTAGAATGTTGGCAAACAAATAAATATAATATTCAAGATATACTCTGTCTAGGATAGAATACAGAAGAACTACCTCCCATTTACCTTATGTGTTATGGTTATTATTAACGAGGTCTTAAGTTGCATTAGACTGGGAGGGAGCACAGAGAATAGATAGGGAGAGAGCTGCAACACATTGCTGACTCAGATTTGTTTAAGCATAATCTCCCAGGTTATTTTTCCATATACAGCTGTCAATGATGTCTCCTATCCTATATTTATACAATTAATTTTTTAAAAGACCACTTAAATGCAGAACTTGACACGTATCCCTATGTAGTAGTAGCAGCCTGGTAGGCCTGGGTCCAGTTAGGGATGCTCTGTTCCTAAGGGGGACACTCTGACCATGGAGAAATACAGTTGATCAGCTTGCTGGGGTCAGTTAGAGATTACTCTTTCCTTGGGGAAGCAAAGTAGTTAATTAACCAGATAGTGGTTGGTCAAACAGATAATAAAGCAGACACATCAGGGACACCCAAAAAGCTGGGTGCCTTGAATTTGCAGCATGAGCTTAGTTGAAAGCCAGTCTTGTTTGCGATGTGATTAGGACCAGGTGGTGACAATAATCTCAAGTTAGAAATGTGGAATTTTTATTATTTGTGTATCCAAATAGCTAACATCAGCATTTTCCAAATAGCTGTAACTTTTCAGTCCTAAGTTTCTCCCTCCCGCCCCCCCCCCCCCTTCTCTCTTCTATAAAACTGTCATCTTCTCCTCTGTTCTGGGAGGTGGAGTTTAGACTTCTTCTCCCAGCCATACCTCTATGTGCTGACTGATTGTAAGGAACATGCCAGTGACCTGTACCTCCCCGGGGTAGAAGTTTAGACGACTTCTACTGGCCATACCTCTGTATGCCAAGTAATAAAAACTTTGATTTAAATTTTGATTGGATTGCGTGGGTGAGTAATTCTTTGACAGAGAAATATTTTCAGAACCAATTTAGCAGTAACACCTATAATTCAGTTTGTTGCTTCTGGCCCATTGTTCATAAGATTTATACCTAGAAGAGATATCAGAGTTGATCATATCCAAGCCCCTCCAGCATATAGAGGAAACTAAGCCCCAGAGAGGAGAAGGAACTGGCTCTAAGACACAATTAGTAAGTAGAACAATCAGAATTTGAAAACAGATCCTGACTCCAAAACCAACACTCTCACTTATCAGGATTGTGTAAATCTTGATCCACCTTATCAGTTATGCCATCCAGGTTTGGATCAATTATAAATTTAGTAAGTATGCCATCTGTATTTCCAGCCAAGTTACTGATAAGATAGAGGGGCTCTGCTTTGGAGGGGAACAAAGCACTGGTACCATTCACCTCTCTAATTGGTTCTCTACTCCCGTAACATACCCATCTCTTCTTTGTATTCAATTGTACTTTAAGCTAGAGTCCCTAATGAGAACACTGTTGGTAGATGCATGTGTGATCACTAGGCGCCTCCGGTTTGAGGCGGAGGATGCAACAGATTTGTTCCCTGGCTTCTGCATTATCTTATCTCCATCTTGGCTGGCTAGGAAAGGGCAGAATGAATCACAGCTCACCTGGGGCTTGGTTGTCAGGAGCACAGATGCCATGACTCCTGTGCTCCCCTATTTTGTAGGGGCAAGAACCTCAGGAGCTGAAAAAGGAAAGAGAGAAAGAGGTGATAGAAGTTACATCCTTAGGCCCATCTGTAATCCCCACCCAAATCAATCAATCAATCAATCAATCAATCAATCAATCAATCAATCAATCAATCTCTCTCTCTCTCTATCACACACACACACACACACACACACACACACACACACACACACACACACACACACACGAACGAACGCACTGTTCCCTAAGAGGACCAATGACAGGAGGGTGATGTCTTGATGTGCAAGTGAATTGTGCAAAGTCATCAGCCTTACTCTCTCATCCTGAGTCATCAAAATCCAGTGGTAAGACATAGGTTAGGTCAACTGGTGAAGGCCACAATGCAGTGGGAGACCTTGGCCTTTTTAAGGGAGGACTTTCCCAGGTCTCAGTTTGTCTGAGGCAACACCAATTCAGTAATTAAAAGCTAGGTAAGGGGGCAGCTAGATGGCCCTGGATTCAGGAGTACCTGAGTTCAAATCCAGCCTCAGACACTTAACACTTACTAGCTGTGTGACCCTGGGCAAATCACTTAACCCCAATTGCCTCACCAAAAACAAACAAAACAAACAAACAAACAAAAAAAGCTAGGTAAGAATGGAGGCAAAAGGGGCAGCTAGGTGGCGTAGTGGATAGAGCACTGGCCCTGGAGTCAGGAGGACCTGAGTTCAAATCTGACCTCAGACACTTAACACTTACTAGCTGTGTGACCCTGGGCAAGTCACTTAACTCCAATTGCCTCACCAAAAAAAAAAAAAAAAAAAAGAATGGAGGCAAAAGATGGCCTAACTTGTCTACACAAAAGAATCAATCTGGGAGGGGATGACCATCAGGGTTTCTGGCCAGAACATTCAGAGCCATCAAACAATGGAGTGAGGTTTGGGCTAGGACCTATAATTGGCTAATCAGAGAAGGCCAGAGTGTTTAGGATTTAAAGGCACAGTCAAGTAGATTCAAGGGATTCAAGATAAACCATTCACAAACTGCAATAAAGCAGAAGGGAAATAATTATCAATGCTCCCATGCCAATAGCTTTGCCTGGGGGACTAGAAAATAGAGACATAAGGTAAGGTACAAACGGACAAGATTGCCCACAGAAAGAATAGTTAAAAACAGTCATCAGTCCACAAAAAGCTATGAATTCCAAGGACTAAAAGGAAGAAATCCTGGAGAAGAAAGGGATAGGAGTATTCAGTCAACAGAGGATGATGAAGGGGACACAAGCTGCTTGCTAAAAAGCAACTAAGTGACTAACAGTGCTTGACCCATTGCTGTTAACTATAAAATTAGAGTTCTTTGAAAGGAAAAAAATATGTAAGCATATAAAGAAAAATAATTAGATGCAAAATTTTTTTAATGGGCCTGTAATTCCATTGGTTTAGGGAACTTCTTTTGAGCAAACAACTATTAATGTGAATCAGCACCTACTCAGCAACTCCTTCCTCAGAGTCTTCCAGACACAGAAACTGGTTCTCTATCGACTATGCCAAGCTGCCTTTACATAAAATTACCACATAAAAACACAAACCAATTTGCAAGAAATTTGTTATTTTTCTAAATGGTAAATATGATTTTCAGTCACAGAAAAATCAAATCACCAAAACAAATCCTGGAAAGGAAGTTAAAAATGGCAAACAAATATGAGAAGGTGAGAGGTCAGGTGGGCAAAGCACTGGGCCTGGAGTCAGAAAGACATAAGTTCATATCTAGCCTCAGATACTTAATGGTTGTGGCTGACCAAGTCACTTCACCTCAGTTTCCTCAACTATAAAATTAGGATCATAATAGCACCTACCTAAAAAGGTTGTCCTCAGTATCAAATGAGACAATATTTGTAAAGTGCCTAGCCCAGAAAAGGCTCTTGATTTTTGTTTCTTTCCCTTCCTTCTTCTTCTTTTTTTTTGGTGGGGCAATGAGGGTTAAGTGACTTGCCCAGGGTCACACAGCTAGTAAGTGTCAAGTGTCTGAGGCCAGAAATGAAGGCCTGGATTCTTCCTGAATCCAGGGCGGGTGTTTTTTCCACTGTGTCACCTAGCTCCCCCCAACCCCCCCTTTTCCTCTGATGAACCAGGGCCAAAGCCATGGACCCATGTCCTCTGAATGACTCCGGAGGAGAGAGTGAGGCTGATGATTTTGCTCAGATCTGCCTCACTTAAATCCAATGCACTTGCAAGTCATCACTCTCCTGATGTCATAAATCCTCTTCAAGAAGGAAGGAGGAAAAATTCCCAACTGATGGAGATTAACAATTATTGTGCCCTCCCCCACCTCCCTCCTTCAAGTTCTCATTATTCTCCTTAGGCAAACCCTCCCTTAGTAGCACGTGTTGAACATCCAAGAGATCTCCTACTTCTGCCTAAGCAGCAGACCCAGCAAGAACCATCTACAAATGCCCAGTAGAACCTGAGATTCCCTCCAAAAGTACAAATCTTTACGGCAGGGGAATCCTAGAAATCCCTTTCTGAATACGGTACCTAAGAGTTTTCTCCAGCCTCAGTAATGTGGGGCAGAGTCTATGGCCTTCGAAGTAAAACTCTTTTTAAGATTTAGGCAGTCAGGTGGCCTAGCGTTTTGCCTCAGTTTCCTAAACTGTAAAACGGGGCTGATAACAGCACCTACTTCTTAGCACAGTAGGTCGCTGCATACACGTTCCCTTAGGGAGGGGATTTAGGTAGTGGCTCGGGGTTTGCAGGTGCTCTTCTTGCTTTAACCTGCAGGCCCGGGACCAAGGGCATCCCCGCTCAGTGCACCCGGGCGCCTGGAGAAAGAAACCAAGCATCAGGCCCGCATTTGCTACTGGATGGGGCGGGGCGGTGTCACACCTATCTGAGCCTTAGAGAGGCTCTACGTCCCTCCCCCAATTCCCCAACCTTATTTATCCCGAACCTCTAGGACGTGGGCCAAAGTCTCTGACCGCGTGCGGTCTAGGAGGGCCGGCAGCACCGAGTGAGGCGGGGCTGGCGCGCCTCCCCAAGAGCCGGGGACCCCACTACGTTTGACCCGAGGCGGTAGGGCCTTCGCAGGAACTAGTGGCCGGGGCCGGGGGACCCCTCGGGGTCTCAGTCGAAGACCGTCACCGCCCCCCTACCCCCGCGCTGGCCCCCTCCGTCTCCGGGCCACTCACCGAGAAAGTCCGGGAGGGAGTCCTGAGGAGGCCGAGGCCGGGAAAGCCCGGCGCCCCCTCCGAAGGGCAGAATCTAGGAGGTTAGGAGAACAATGGCGGGCCAGGAAGCTAGTACGTCATCCGGCACCTTCCGCTTAGCACGAGCCCCCACCTCTAGGACGCGGGGAGGTCACGTCATCTCGGTGGTTTCTTTGTTCCGATTCCCCACCCCTCCTCCCCGAAGCCTAGGGAACCGGGGACGGGGGAGGGACGGCCGAGAATGAAAGTAGGAGGCGGGGTCAATTGTCCCATTGGGTGGGGAGGCGGAGGCTCACCCAATGAGCTTAGCGACAGGGTGGGCCTGCCTTTCCCCAACTTTGGGCGCACGGCTACTGGGAGTTAGTGACAGCTAGGTTAACAAAGTCATGCTACAACAACAATAAAGACTGTGAGTCCTAAAGTTCCGCAAATCTCTCTACCCGCATTATTTCACAAGATATCTACGGCAACCCAGGGAGGGAAGTAGCTAAATCTCATCGCCAACATTGATCCAAGGGTCGCATTCCTAGCGGTAGGCAGCAAGAGTAAAGACGCAGACTTTCCGAGTCTGAGTCGGGTGTTCCGACCCTGCCGAAGCACTTCTAGTTAACAAGCAGATCTGCACCCTTGGGTAATGATAAAGGATCCATTTTTTTTTTTTTTAAAGGAGGGGAACTGAATGTCCTGGCGAGTGAATGATTCTGCATCCGTTTACAAGGTGTTCATTGTAGGGAGGGAGCTAAATGTAGCAATTTGGAGTCCAGAGAAATCATGCATGGATGACAGGCAGTCATAGGGAATGGGAGTCCGTGCATTTAAGGAAATGTGGCGAGCCCTTTTGTTTGACTATAATCACATAAGGGATCAGAACCAGTAGGTGGAGTGAAGTGATCAAAATATATTTGTTAAAATGCTTCAGGTAGGCGAGCTATCAAATCTTTCAGAGAGTGATGTCAAGGACAATGAGAATTCACAGTTGGGGGGCAGCTAGGTGGCGAAGTGGATAAAGCACCGGCCCTGGATTCAGGAGGACCTGGGTTCAAATCTGACCTCATATACTTGACACTTACTAGCCGTGCGACCCAGGGCAAGTCACTTAACCCCCATTGCCCAGCAAGAAAAAGAAAAAGAAAAAGAAAACAAAAGAAAAAAAGAGAATTCACAGTTTATATTATTCCGGGCTGCATTTGTTCAAGCCTTTCCTCGTGTCAGAAGACTTGGGCTTGTTCTGTGTAACATTCTTCTCAATGATTTGGACAAAAGCTATCCAATTCATTTGTCAGAAGCGGACAGCTGGGGAAGCTGAGCAAGTTATATACAAACCATAGCAAAGCTTTCCTTATGCCAAATCGTGTTCCCTTCCGTGAGAAATGCTATATCCAGGTGGCAAAGAACCACGTGAGTACTGGATAGTGAGACAAATACATCAGTAACGTTGCTAGTGCCCAGGGTGAAGCATGTTGGCTCAGATCCTGATTTTGCTGAACTTGACCAAGAATGGTGTATAAAAGAGGGTGTATTTCTCTTCAAGGGAGCAAATATTTATTCTCTCTTTAAAGTTGACCTGAATTTCACCCAGTCTTATAAGCCATTATCAAGGTAAAGTTGTGTTTAATCATAACTCAGAGGCAGCTGGGGGGGGAAGCATCCAGGTGGTGAAGCATCCTGTATCCACGGAGAGAAAGAAATATTGGGATCTTATCAAGCACAATGAGGGCTCAGGGCTACACAGAAGAGATATTTTATTGGTTCTTATTTTTACAACCATTCCAAATTCAGGAAACAATGTGGATCAAGACTATCCATTTTGCTAGACACAAAATAGGCCAAGCAATTTCCGGTGAGGAGAAAGGTTGTGAGTTGGGAGCTTGTATTGCCTTACCAATGCTCATACCTGGATTACTTAAAATGCCTGCTGCCTTCAGTCCTACTCATTTGCTGCTAACACTGGAGAATATTGTGAAATTCTGCTGACTGAATCACTACAAATTTATGTTCTGTAATCTCAATTGGGTCATCACTGCAGCCAGGAAATCTCTTTAGACCTTAAGCCACTCCTGATCCCATGCACCACAGCAGCTTGTCTTAGACCTTTTCAGCTCTCCTCAAAACTCCTGTGATATTGCCCATTCTATCAGTTGAGAATTTGGCCTTGTATTTTACTGAAAAAATTGAACCCATTTGCCAAGAGCTTGCTCTTTTCTCCTTCTTCTCAACTAACATGTCTCAGATGCCATCCATCACTTTTGTCCACCCTCACTTCTATCTCATGTTTTTCTTGCCAAGGCAAATCCATCAGTGTGCTCAACTAATTGATTCCATTCCATACCATAATTAATTGAATACATTCCATAGCATCATCTCTAGCAGATGGTCCCCTATATCATCCCCACACTCTCATTCATTTGTAAATCTCTCCTGGTATACTGTCTGCTTCCCCACTGCCAACAAATATGCCCATGTCTCCCCCATCCTTAAAAAACCCTCACTTGAGAGCAATCTGGAACTGTGTCCAAATGGTTATATAACTATGCATACCCTTTGTTCAGCAATACCACTGCTATCACAAAGATTTTTTTTCAAAAGTGAAAAAAACAAACCTATTTGTAAACAAATCTTAATTGCCACTATTTTTGTGGTGGTTAAGTAGTGGAAATCAAGGGGTGCCCATTAACTGGGGGAATGGCTGAACAAATTGTGGTATATTATTGTAATGGAATACTATTGTGCTCTAAGGAATAATGAGAAGGCCGATTTCAGAAAAACCTGGAAAGTCTTACATAAACTCATGAAAAACAAAGTGAACAGAACGAGGCAAATATTGTACAGGTAACAGCAATATTATACAAAGATCAACTGTGAATGAGTTAGCTATTTTCAGCAATACAATGATTCAAGACAATTCCAAAGGACTCATGATGAAAAAATGCATTTCCCCTCCAGAGAAAGACCTGATGTCTGAATACAGACTAAACCATACTATTGTTCTTTATATTTCTTCCTTTTTTTCCTTGCTTCCTTCCTTTATAGCTTAGGGATCAAGTAGTTCTAGCTGTAGCCCCAGGGTATAACAGTGGCTACAGTACCAAGCCTGCAATGAGGAAGACATGAGTTCAAATCCAGCAGCAAACACTTGCTAGCTTTGTGATCCCAGTAGAGGCATTTAACTATGTTTACCTATATGTCCTCACCTTTAAAATGAGCTAGAAACCTCCTCAGAGAGATGGGGAGAAGAAAGAAGGAGGGATAAAATTTAGAACTAAAAACTTTAAATAAAAATGTTTATTTTTTAAAATAAATAAATAAAATGAGGTAGAGAAGGAAATGTCAAACCACTCCAGTAACTTTGCCAAGAAAATCCCAAGTAAGAGTCACAGAGTCAGACATGACTGAAGGAACTCAACAACAAATGCCATTTACAATGCAAACCTTTTAGGATCTCCCACCCCATTTCTCCTACATCATCTCCAGGAAAATAAGGACATTTTACCAGAAACCCTCAAAGACCCCTTCAGGCCCTGACCTTCTCTGCTGTATGTTCTAACTTCCTTCCAGCTCTGACAGTGTATCATGGGAAGATGAAAGGATGCTTGATTGAACAAAAATTGATTGTTATCCAGATTTGACTACTCCTTTCTGTACTTGCTGCTTCCCAAGGCCCTTTCCCCACACCCAAAAGCTAAACTACTTCTTAATTGCATTTTTGGCTTTCTTCCCTAAATATCTCCTAATCATGCCAGGCTCTTCTCCCTTCATCTGTCCTCAGGCTTCTGAGAACAGTAAGCTCAGCACAACAGTTGCTTTCTGGCCCAATTCCATGCAATAACTAACCTCCTGTACACAGGAACCAGCCAAGGTACAGGCAGCAGTGTCTTTCCTATGCTTATAAAAGGCTTTCATCATCAAAGAGCACTTTCAGTCTTCCCTGAGTGGCCAGAGAACACAGCTCCCTTGTGGTGTGGTGATGGCATTCTGGGCTTCTGTGTTTATTCTCTTGGTGAGCACTGTCCTGGTAGGGCTATACAGGCTGGGGGCCTTGTGTCAGAGGAGAGCCAGAGAGCCCCCTCTGGACAAAGGCCCCATCCCCTGGCTGGGCCATGGAAGGGACTTCAGTAAGGATCCCTCCAATTTCCTGAAGAGGATGCAAGAATGTCATGGGGACATCTTCACTGTTCAGATTGCTGGCAAATACATCACCTACATCACAGACCCCTTCTCTTTTGATGCCATCCTGAAGGAGAACAGAAGCAAGCTGGGTTTTGATGAGTTTGCATCTGAAATGGTGTTCAGAGTTTTGGGGTTCCTGAAATGGGAAGGTCAACAGAAGATTATCCATAATATCTTCTCAAAGTACATGATGGGGACTGGTCTAGTTGGTCTGACCCAGGCCATGACAGATTGTCTAAAGGTCCTAATGCTGGAACCTGATGCTACCATGAGTCCAGGAGCCCAGGAGTGGAAGCAGGAAGGGCTCTTTCAATACTGCTACAACATTGTCTTCAGAGGTGTATACCTGGCATTGTTTGGGAATATACCCACTAATGACAAGGGAGGCCATGCTCAGGATCTCCTGCAATCCCAGAAAGTCTTTGAGGAATTCAGGAAATTTGACATTCTCTTTCCCCAGGTATTTTACTCTGTGTTCCTGCTCAAGGAGAAGCAAGAAGTGAGGAGGTTCAAACACTTCTTCTGGGATCTTCTCTCTGCACAGAAGATCCTGGAGAAGGATAATGCGAGTGGATGGATCCTTTCCATTCAGCAGCGGCTGGCCGACCTGGGAGTGCCTGAGCTAGGACTCAGCCAATTTAACTTTGTACTGCTCTGGGCTGCCCAGGGCAACACAGGGGTTGTAGCCTTCTGGACCCTCCTCTTCCTCGTGAAGAATCCCAAAGCTCTGAAGGCTGTGAGAGAGGAGGCAGACAGAGTCCTC
The DNA here is from genome assembly GCF_019393635.1 of Dromiciops gliroides. NCBI lineage: Eukaryota > Metazoa > Chordata > Mammalia > Microbiotheria > Microbiotheriidae > Dromiciops > Dromiciops gliroides. The sequence goes on from NC_057861.1 coordinate 671,695,319, forward strand.
AGGAGAATGGGGCAGGAGGTGAGACCAGCTGGGGTGCCCATCAATGTTGACTATAGCATGCTGCAGCAGACCCCAGTGCTGGACAGTGTCATGGAGGAGACATTACGCTTGGTGGTTGCTCCTATCCTGATCAGGGCTGTCATGGAGGACATGATCCTGAAAATGGATGATGGCAGGGAGTATGCCCTCCGCCAGGGAGATTTAGTTCCCATAGTCCCCTACCTGTTCCTCAATATGGACCCAGAAATTTACCCAGACCCCTCTACATTCAAATATGACTGTTTTCTGAATCCTGATGGCAGCAGAAAAGTAGCTTTCTACAAGTAAGGGAGAAGGGTTAAATCACCTATTTTGGCATGGGGTGCTGGTACCTCCATCTGTCCTGGGAGGTTCTTTGCCCTCAATGAGATGAAGATGTCTGTGTTCTTGATGGTCACACAGTATGATATAGAGTTAGTTGATCAGGAGGTAAAGATCCCTTCAATGAATGTGAAGCGCTGGGGAACTGGTGCCATGCAACCAATTCATGATGTCCAGTTCCAGTATCAAATACACTTCTAGTTTGGTGGTGACAACTTTTGTAAAATCTCAAGGATTCCGTGGGGTACAATCACTACTTCCCCTTTCTAACAAACCTCTTGTTGTCCACAATCTCCTCTCCTATAACATGGATCTTGTCCTCACCACTCTACTAAACTGCTTTCCAATGCCTTTTCCAATCAACACATCCAATCCTCTTTTCTCAGGCTTCTTTCACTTGTCTGTAGCCTTGGATACTCCAGACTATGCCTTCTTTCTGGAGACTCCCTTCTTGCTGGGTTTCCTCTCTGACTCTTGCTTAATCTCCTGGATTGATTCTTTTTTCTGCTGTTGGGTAGAGGTTGCAGAGAGATTGAATACTAGGGGAAAACCCTCCACACATTTAGGACTGTCCCATGGCACAATGGGCTGCCTTGGACATAATGGGCACAGGGAGGGGTAGCATGGTGGGACAGTGGCAGTGAAGGTCAGCAGTCAAAGACTGGACAACTCCTTTTCTGGGGTGTTGTTCAGGGGATTCCTGCTGAAGTCCAAGTCAGACTAGCTGGCCTCTGAGGTCCCTTCCTGGCTCAGTTTCTAGGAGTGAACAGCCATTTGTAGGACATCTTGGTTCCTGTGACCCTGCTCTCTTCCTGTAACTGACTTTCCCTTCTCTGTGTCCTCTGCAGGCTCATTCTCTTCCTCCTGCTCCTGAGCTCCCAAGGCTCTGTGCTTGGTCTTCTATCCTTTCCCTTTACTTTCTCCCTTGACAGTCTCTTTCACACCAAGACTACAGTTAGAACCTCTATTCATATCATTCCAAGTCTGCATTCCAGATCAGGTTGTTGGTCAATTTCCTGTCCAGGATATTTGACTGCCTTTGTCTAGCTGCATCTTGATATCCCAATTGTACATATCCTCGACTAAAATCAACCCCAAACCTGAGTGCTTTCCCAACTTGTGCTTCTATCTGTTATTGGTACCAGTATCTTCCTAGGCACCCAGACTCTAAGTGTTGGAGTCATTTTTAAGTCCAACCTCTTCCTCTCTTGTCTTATTAGCCAGTCACTACCTAAGATTTTCCTCTCCAATCTCTCTGACGTCTGTCCAATTCTTTCTGTACCCACTCTCATAGCCCTGGATGTGTGGGGCATCACTTCTCAACTGGACTATTGCAGTGCTCTCCTGCCTAGTTTCCCTGTCCCACCACTCCCATTTGTATAGAATACCAGATTCATCTCCCTAGAGTAATTCTATGACACCATGACTCCCCAGTTCAAGGATATCCTATGTCTCCCATTGCCTATAGGATAAAGTCCAAGCCCCTTAACCCAGCAGTCAAGACCCCCAACATACAGGTGCCACTCTTTCTTAAGCACATTCTTTCCCCACACAGCTCCTGTGCATACTATCTTTTTCTTCTAATGTGAACCATTTACAGTTTGTCCAAGATGCTCCTCTGACTTGTGGCATAAGCAGAGCTTTGCTTCTGCATGGTGTAGCATAAAGAATATTGGCACTGGAATCAAAACACCAGGGCTCAGTCCCCAGCTTTGCTTGCTATAACTGGATATTTGAAGTCCTTTCACCTCTGTAAAGCTCAGCTTCCTCTCCCATAAAACAAGAGTGTCTGACTAGATGAACTCCCAGCCTTTCCAATTCTAAACCCCATCATACTCTGCTGAGAATACTCTTCCCCACATCTCTCTCTATTTAAATTTTATCCATTTTTGGATTCTGGGATGTGGTGGGGTTTTTCTGGTGTCCATTTTATCTCCAGCTGGAGGCTACACTCTCCTTGAGGATGCCTATGGAATTGTATCGAAGAGTAAGGAGTGGTAAGTATCCACTCAGTACTGTTTGGCCAGAGGGTGTCCTGCCTAATGGCCACAGGTTTTGGGGTTGACTTGGTTGTCCTCTCCCTGGAGAGGGATATTAGCATAGTTCACATTACCCTTTAACTCCATTGAACTAAGCTGGGAAATACTTTTTACAGCCAATATCCCTGATAAAGGCCTCATTTTTCAAAGACAGAAAGAACTGAGTCCAATTTATATGAGTACAAGTCATTCCCTATTGAGAAAAGGTCAAAGGATATGAACAGCTGATTTTCAGATGAAGAAATCAAAGCTACCTATAGTCCTATAAAAATGCTTTAAATAACTATTGAGTAGAGAGATGCAAATTAAAAGAACTCTGAGGTACCACCTCCTAGCCATCAGATTTGCTAATGTGACAGAAAAAGAAAATGGTCAGTGTTGTAATGGAGGTGGAAAAAGTAGGACACTAATGCACTCTCGGTGGAGTTGTGAGTTGCTCCAACCACTTTGGAGAGCAGCTTGGAAGTATGTCCAAAGGATAGAAAACTGTGTATATTCTTTCTTCCAGCAATATCACTACCAGATCTATATGCCAAAGAGATACAGAAAAAAGGAAAAACATAATGCCCGGACAATTTGTGGTATTTCATAGTCAAGGAATACAATTGTGCTATGATAAATGATGAACAGGCTGATGTAAAAAAAAAAAAAACCTGGAAAGACTTACATAAGCTCATGAAAAGTGAAGTGAGCAGAACCAGGAGAACACTGTAGACTGTAACAGCAATATTATAGGAAGACCAACTGTGAATGACTTAGCTCTTCTCAGCAATACAGTGATCCAAGGCAATTCCAAGACTCATGATGAAAAATGCTGTTTCCCTCCAGAGAATACAGAATGAAGCATACTGTTGTTTCTTTGTTTTCCCTGCCTTCTTCTTCCTCCTCCTTCCTTCCTTGCCTCCTCTCTACCTCCTTCCCTCCCTCCCTCTTTCTTTTGATGTTCATGTTTTCTTGCACAAAATAATGAATATAGAATTGTTTTATATGATTACATATGTATAATCTACATCAGATTATATACTGTGTCAAGAAAAGTGGAGGGGAGGAAAGGAGGGATAGAATTTAGAACTAAAAATTTGAAATAAACAATGAGTTTTAAGGATTGTGTTGACATGTAAGTGGAGGAAAAATAAAATATCATTTTAAAAAACCTCACTTGATCCATCCATCCCCACTAATTATCATCCCATATCTCTCCTCTATTTTGTGACAAATTTCTTGAGAAAGCCCTGTATGATAGGTGCTTCCATCCTTTTTTCTTTCATTCTTTTCTTAACACTGTACAATCTAGCTTTTGGCCTCAGTATTCAAACAAAATTGCTCTTTCCTAAGTTTCCAGTGACCTCTCAATTGTCCCATCTAATTGGCATCTCTGTAACTTTTGGCACTGTTGATCACTCTCTGAGTGGTTTTGCTAACAGAAGAGTAAGGGCCAGTCAAGAAAGTGTCACGGGTCATCCACCTGTTCCTGAGCCTTACACTCCTCTACCACAGATAATTACTAGACAGACATATTCCTAATTTTATATGAAACACAGGCTAACATTGGAAAACGAGGTAACATGTTTTTTTTTTTTCAGGACAACGAAGGTTAAGTGAGTTACCCAGGGTCACATAGCTAGTAAGTGTCAATTGTCTGAGGCTGGATTTGAACTCAGGTCCTCCTGAATCCAGGACTGGTGCTTCATCTACTGCACCACCTAGCTGCTCATCATGCACTTTTTAAGACTTCTCTGGCCTTCTTCAAAGTCCAGTCATGTTGGGAGGGAAAGTAGCCTGAGATTTCAAGGGTTGAGTGGCCAGTGGATATCTTTCAGCCTTTAGGAAGCCTCTGGGAGCAATTGGGAGGAATTATGATGGGAGCTTCACCTGCTTGAAAAATTGCCTATTGCACTCTTCCACTGGATCATTAATAGGACCACAACCTACCTTCGTGTAGACCTAAAATATCTTGTAAAGAGAGGTTTGACTAGTCTTGGAGCACCCCAAGTTTTACATGTAACCTGTGTCACCAAGGCCACTGAGGCATCATATTGGAATGCTGAAAGAGAAAATGGGGACCAGATTAAACAACTACTTGGTTAAGCTCTAGTTACTCTTTAGTTTTCTACAAGCCAGCTGGGTAAACTGTGAAGAAGTTAATGGACTCTGGACTTTTGAATTATGTTGTTGTGCTTACCTGCTGATTCTATATAGTGAGCCAGCCATTTTCTCTGGTTTGTCAACCTTCAATATAATTGTGTGGCAGGGATTTGGGACTAGGGTGGTGTGATGACAGTAGAGTCTATTCAAATTATCAGGGAACCCAAAGCTTTCTTTCCTTCTCCTTCCAAAAGTGGTTGTATTTGGAGGCATGTGAGGCAATGGCTCCCACACTGAATTACCATCATCACTGATAATTCCCATTTGCATAACACTTTGGGACTTAAGTCATTCACAATTGCTAATCAAATAGTACTGTTATCACTATGGACAATGTCCTCCCAGTTCTGCTCACTTCTGTATACAGCAGTTCATATGAGTCTTTCTAGGCTTTTCTGGGATCATCCTGTTTGTCATTTCCTATAGCACAACACCATTGCACTACAATTATATACTACAGCTTCTTCAGTCATTCCTCAATTGATGGACATTCCCTTGATTCCACATTCTTAGCCACCACAAAGAGTTGCTATAAATATTTTTTGTTCAATTTTCACTCTTTTCTCTTTTTCATGATTGCTATTGTTAACTGTGTCCCTGCCTCCTATTCCCTTCCCTATGGTATTTATTCTATTATCTATCTTCTTTCACCCTATTCCTCTTCAAAAGGGATTTGATTTCTTCTGTCCCCTCCCCCAATCTGCCCTCAGTTCATTTGCCCCTTGCTCTTTATCCCACTCCCCTCCTATTTTCTTGCAGGGTTAGATAGATTACTCCTACAATTGAGTGTGTATATTATTGCCTTCTTGAGCCACTTCTGATGAGATTAAGTCTTTGAGCTTTTCTTATGAATGTAAAGTTCATTTACTGCCCTGCTCATCCCCCATCTCTTCCCTCATTCCCTAAACCCTTTCCTGTTTCTTTCATGTGGGATGTCACTCCATGCTACCTCTGCCCTTCCCCTATCCCCAGTGCATTCCTCTCACCCCTCAATTTCCCCCTGAAGATGTCACCAAGGGGCAGCTAGGTGACACAGTGGACAAAGCATCCACCGTAGACCCAGGGGGACGCCAGCCAAAACTCAGCCTCAGACACAAGACACTAATCCACTGCATGCCCACAGGTATGTCTCCCAACTCCAATATTTTTATGGTTCTCTAGGGTCTTGTATTTGAAAGTCAAATTTTCCATTAAGTTCAGGTTTTTATCATCATGAATACCTGAAACTCCTCTTTTTCATTGAAGTTCCATTTATCCTCTGATAGATTATACTCAGTTTTGCTGGATACCTGATTCTTGCTTGTAATCCGAATTCCTTTGCCCTCTGGAATATCATTTGTCATGCACCCCTGCCCCTGTCCTTTAATGTAGAAGCTGCTAGATGTTTTGCTATCCTGACTGGGGCTCCACAGTACTCAATTTCTTCCTTTTTGGCAGCTTGCAATATTTTTTCTTTGACCTAGGAGCTCTGGAATTTGGCTATAATATTCCTGGGAGTTTTCCTTTTGGGTTCTCTTTCAGGAGGGGATCAGTGGATTCTTTCAATTTCTATTTTACCTTCTGCTTCCAGAATATCAAGGCAATTTCCCCTGACAAACTCTTGGAAGATGATATCGAAACTATTTCCTTGGTTATGGTTTTCAGGTACATCAATAATTTTCAAATTATCTCTACTGGAACTTTATTCAAGTTAGGCACGTTTCCTAAGAAGATATTTTGCATTGCCCTCTTTTAAAAATTCATTTGGATTTGCTTTATTGTGTCTTGGTTTCTCATAAAGTCACTGCCTTCCATTTGTTCAATCCTAAATCTTAGGCAATTATTTTCATCAGAAAGCTTTTCCACTTGGATTTTCAAGCTGTTGACTTTTTTCTCATGTCTTTCCTGCATCATCCTCATTTCTCTTTCCATTTTTCCTCTTCCTATCTAACTTTATCTTCAAAGTCCTTTTTGAGCACCTCTATGGCCTGAGACCAATTCATATTTTTCTTGGAAGTTTTAGATCTAGGGGTCCTAACATTGACATCTTCCTATAAGGGTTAACCTCTATCTTCTTTTTCACTAAAGAAACTTTCTATGGTCCTCACCTTTCTCTGTCTCTTTCTCTTGCCTTTCTTTTACTTGCCTTTTAGCTCCTTAAAGTGGGGCACTGTTTCCAGGCTGTACTATCTTAAGCTTCAGGAGGTCCCAGGGGTTATGATTAAAGAGGAACAGGTTCTTCACTAACCTGGCCTATTCCCTGGTTCATAGAAGACCCAGAACAACTTGCTAATTAACCATCTTTGTGTGCTATGGTTGTCAGCTCTGACGATCCAGTGCGCCTCCCCCACCTGGGCCACTGCTACTCAAGCCTACCTCCTGGCTGCCAGCAGGGGTGAAAAACCCAAGTTCTACCTCAGCACCAGGAGAGACCCCTGTAATCTCCTTCCTGCCAAGGGCTCAGCCTTCTCACCAGACAGTGAGTTTAGTTCCAGATGACAGTGGCGCTGTAGCTGATTCAGAGGCTCTGGGGGTCTCTTTCTCTGGCAAGGCATTTCTGGGACTGGATCTGTTTCAGGGTGACTGTGGGGTTGGACTCCACTCCTGTCTCAGCACAGCAGCTCTCTCCTCAGCACATTCTTTTGGGGATTTTGCTGCTCCAGGATTGTCCTATGGCATCATTTGGCACCTTGGGACTTAAAAAGTGCTTTCCCCAATGTAAAGCAGGGAATGGTCAATTGAGAATCAGAGGACCTGGGTCTGAATACTAGATGTGTTGTTGACTAGTGACCTAGTGCCAAGTTACTGCATCTCTCTGTACCTCAGATTCCTCATGTGTAAAATGAAGCCTCTGATCAGGTTATCCCATAGGCCTGTACCAATGGAGGTTGGGATTTTCATCTTTTCATCTGGACTTGCTTCTCAAGGGCAGCCCTTTATCTCTGGCACCTTCTTTATCATGCTCAAGTTGATACATTCAGCTGGGGTAATTATACTCTTTGAGAAAGGGCAGAAGCCTTTAATTTAGGATTGGCAGAAGACTCTCTAATTCTGCTCCTTTCTCTGGACTCTGAGGGTCTTTTGCACTACCTCCCAGGCATCAGGTGTCACAGCAGAGAAGCACAGCCCCTTGTACTCAAGGCTATGAGGTCTTTTATGAACCTTTTCTGAATGGAAATGAGGTCATCATAGTGAGAAATGTTTCTCTAGCTTATGGTAAACAACTAAATCCTCATCTCTGCCAGCTATGCCACAAGCAGGTAATATACATACATACATACTTACATATATATGTTTCAAACAGTCATAACCGTCTTCTTGGCCAGGAGGTTGGCATGTTATCATTCCCCAGTTACTAACTCCAAAGTTCTCCTGTTGGTTATTTGCCAATGAGCAAGTGAAACAGAGAACACAAAAGTAGACTTTGCCCTTGCTGTTTCTCAGCTGTTTGAGTCAATTCTGACTCTTCTGGAACCCATTTGGGCTCTTCTTGGCAAAGATCTGGGAGTACTTTGCCATTTCCTTCTCCAGAACATTTTATAGATGAGGAAACTGAGGCAAGTAAGGTTAAATGATTTGTCCAGGGTAACATAGCCCTGGCTAAGGACAAAGTTTTGGCAACAGCTTTTCTAAGGAGTTTTTCATAGGAAAGTAATTGATTTTTGTCTTTGCCTCTTTTTGATGTCAAAATTGTCAGTGTCTGAAAGGGCAATAACCTTACCCATGAGTTTGAAATCAGTAAATGATTTGAGGGAAAAGGGAGCAAAGCAACATTTTTTAAAAACTTAGGCATTTTATTTATTTTTATTATATTTTTTATTTAGAATTTTCCCCAAATTACATGTAAAAATAATTTTTTCACATTGAGTTATTAAAAACTTTATTTCAGGGTCAGCTAGGTGGCGTAGTGGATAAAGCACTGGCCTTGGATTCAGGAGTACCTGGAGTACCCAAGTTCAAATCCAACCTCAGACACTTGACACTTAACTAGCTGTGTGACCCTGGGCAAGTCACTTAACCCTCATTGCCCTGCAAAAAATCAAGAATTTAAAAAATTTTAAAAACCCTTTATTTCCCAAATTTTCTTCCTCCCTCCTTCCCCACCCTAAGAAATCAAGCAATTCCATTTAAGTTATACATGTGCAGCTTATGTAAAACATCTTCACATTGAAGAAAACAGACAAAATATCATTAGAACGAGGAACTAACAAAAAAAAATATGCTTCAATCTGTATTCAGATACCATCAGTTCTTTTCTTTGTAGATGGAATACATTTTTCACAAGTCTTTTCATAGCATCCTGCTCATCATTTCTTTCATAGTTACTATTGCAAACTGTTTTGCCCTACATCCTATTCCCTTCCCTTGATATTTACTCAATTTTCTATCTTCTTTCACCCTATCCTTCCTCAAAAGTATTTTCCTTTTCAGTGCCCCCTCCTCCAATCTGCCCTCTCTTCCTTCACTTCTCTCCCCTTATCCCCTTCACCTCCCACTTTCCTGCAGGGCAAGATATATTACTATGCCCACGTGCGTGTGTATGTTATTCCTTTGTTGAGCCAATTCTGATGAAAGTAAGGGACACTCCTTCCCCATCTTCCCCTCTACTTCATAAGCTTTTTCTTGTTGTTTTTTTTTTATGTAAGCTACTTTAGCCCATTCCAAGTCTCCCTCTACTCTTCTTCCAGTGCATTCCTCTTACCCCTTAACTTTGTTTTAAAGATGTCATCATGGGGCAGCTTGGTGACATAGTGGACAAAGCACCAGCCCTGGACCCAGGAGACCTTGAGCCCAAATCTGGCCCCAGACGTAAGCCACCCCAACCTGTTTGCCTCACAAAACCAAAAAAAAGTATAAACAAAAAAATGCTTTACAGATATCATTTCTTCATATGCAATTCACACATGTGCCCTCTATCTAAGTAAATTCCTTTCAGCTGCCCTAATACTGAGAAAATTCTTATGAGTTAGAGGTATTGGGGGTGCCTAGGTGTTACAGCAGATAAGGCAATGGCCCTAGATTCAGGGGACCCTAAGTTCAAATCTGGCCTCAGATACTTGACACTCACTATGTGTGTGACCCTGGGCAAGTCACTTAACCCTCATTGCCCCACCAAAAAAAAAATTATCATCTTCCCATTTACCAATGTAAACAGTTTAACCTTTTAACATCCCTCATGATTTCTTTTTCCTGTTTACCTTTTAAGGCTTCTCTAGGGTCTTGTATTTGAAAGTCAAATTTTCTATTCAGTTCAGGCCTGTTCTTCCCAAATACTTGAAAGTCCTCTTTTTCATTGAAGTCCCATTTTCCCCTGAAAGATGATCCCCAATTTTACTGGGTATGTGATTCTTGGTTGTAGCTCTCCTATGGCCTGAGTCCAACTTGTATTTTTCTTGGAAACTTTGGATGTAGGAGCCCTGATGTTGCTCTCCTCTTCTGAAGGTTCACCTAGTTCTCCCTTGTCAGCATAGGAACTTTCTATGGTCAGCATTTTTTTCTGTCTGTTCATTTTCCTAGCCTATTCCTTGACTTTTAACTCCTTCTTAAAGTGGGGCACTGCTTCCAGGATGCACTGTCCCAAGCTTCAAGGTGTCTAAGGTGGCATGATTTAAGGAGAGGCACGTTTATCACTCCCCTGTCCTGTGCTCTGGTCTGCAAGCAACCACAGGCCTGCTTGCCCTTTAAGCCAGAACAGAATCCCGTTTCAGTGTGGCTGCAAGCTCTGATGTGCCTGCACCCCTCTCCTGTCCTCAGTGCTAACAGAGATCCTTGTCAACTCCCCCTGGCCAACAGCTGGATACTCTCACCATCCATGAGCTGAGTTCTGGAAATAGATGCTGCCACAGCTCATTCCAAGGCTCCTAAAGCCAGTTTCTGTGGGGCAGCCTGCCTGGGGCAGTATTCTGTGCTGGCACAGACTGTCCAGGTCTGGGATCTACCCTCACCTCAGTACAACAGAACTTTTCTGCTGACCTTCTAAGCTATGTTTGGCTGGGAAATGATCCCATCCCACCCTTTTGTGGGTTCTGCTGCTTGAGGAATTGTCCTATAGCATTATTTGAAGGTACTTGGAGGGGTCTTGGGGGAGCTCAGCTGTCTTTCCTCCACCATCTTGGCTCTGCCCTGTGGGTGTCCACTTTTCCCCCTCTTTGTATCATAAGTATCTAACACAGGGCTTTGCGTAACATGGATACTCAGTCAATATGGGTTCATGATGGTTATGGAGACATAACTTCCCTTGAGGGGAGAGGAAAAGGAAAATTTGAGAACAGGACTTTCTTCTCTTGCTGTGTGGTTCTTTTGAAAAAATATAAATTAGTAATTTTATTTAAAGTTTTGTGGTCTGGATTCTATCCTTCTTTTCCTCCCTCCCGTCCTGAGACGGAATGCAATCAGATATAGGTTGTATATGTGAAATTATATAACATGTTTCCATTTTAGTCATTTTGTACAAGAAGACTGGAATAAAAGAAAGAAAGTGAGAAACTTGGTGAGTGGTTTTAGTTCCATCTCCTGCTGTGTCATTTCCTGCTTGATTTTTAGTCTTTGGAAACTCCAGTGGTTCTGATCTTCTTGTACACTACTCTTCCCCAACTCTATGATCCCACCCAACTGCCCTTCTCTGTGTTTCTCACAAAACCTACCATCTCCTACTAATCAGTCAATAAATTTTTAATGAGTGTCCACTGTGTGCCAGGAAGTTTGCTAAACACTTAGGATAAAAAGAGGCAAAAGTTAGTACTTGCCCTCAAGCTTCAAGGTGTCTAAGGTGGCATGATTTAAGGAGAGGCACGTTTATCACTCCCCTGTCCTGTGCTCTGGTCTGCAAGCAACCACAGGCCTGCTTGCCCTTTAAGCCAGAACAGAATCCTGTTTCACTGTGGCTTCAAGGACATCACAATTGAATGAGGGAGACAAGCAAGTAAATATGGACAACCTGGGAGACTCAAAAAATGATGGTGCCTTGGATAGAAATAAGGAAGTTTGGAAGAGGAAAGGGTTTTTGGGAAAAAGAATGAGTTCTGTTTTGGACATGCTGAATTTGAGATGCCTAAGGAAAGTTCACTCTGAGATATCCATCAGATAATGGGCAGATGGCATTAATGTTGGCCTTGACAATGAAAGGGGTTTTCACATAATCAGACTCAAGGAAAAGAGAAAATATTGGAGAATGTTAATCTTTTCTTCCTTCTTTCTTTCTTTCTTTTTCTTTCCTTTTTTCTTCCTTCCTCCTTCCCTCTTTACCTTCTTTCCTTCCTTTCTTTCTACCTTCCTTCCTTTCTTCCTCCCTCCCTCTGTAAGTCCCTTCCTTTCTTCTTTCCTTCCTTCTTTCCTGCCTCCCTCTCTCTTTCCTGCCCTTCCTTCCTTCAGTTACTTATTTCTTTTGACTAGGTAAAGGAGGCCTCACTTCTTACCAGCCTTAAACACAGATTGGGAATTAACTCAAGCAAAGGGAGACCTGGAACTTTAGCTTAAAAAGACCAGTCTCCCAGTGCATCCTAGGTCCTCCTAGGACAAACCACCACCACCAGCTACCATCTCAGTGACAAGGGGTCTAAAAGGAGAGGCAGATTCTGCTCATTCTCTTCTTCCCATTCTCCTAAATGCATTGCTTGGAACACCCTCTCTCTAGGACTTACCAGGTGCCTCTTCCACATACCCCATAGAAAGTTTGACTGTCACTAGAACATACAGCCACTAGAACAGTTAGCTATATAGAGGAACCTCAGTCACACAATAAGGCCCTAGCTGCCTCTTCTCCTTTGTGTTTTTTTGACTGAGCAAAGGGGACAAAAAGGAATCCTGAGATGGATGTTTCTAATATTGGAGATAAACTTATGGGTTCAAAACTTCAGAAGCTCCTGGATCCTGGGAGGATGACCACAGCTCCTGGCCTGATTTGCCAGAAAACCTTTGCTATGGAGGGAACCCATAGTTGTCCCAAACCTGATCTATATTGTACCTGGAGTATCTTTTGCTACTGCCTCTTTAAGGAGAGTCCAGACTTGAGGCAAAGCTAAGTTTGGAGTGATTATCCCTGGGCCTCTTGGGAGAGATGTTAGGAACCAGAGAGTTAGAGGACAAAATGGCTTACCTAGCTCCCAGACCTGAACCTTGTTCCACATGAGCAGGTCCAGAGGGAGAGTATGCATGCCTTCCCTGGGCTCAGCAGCAATTTGGGTTTAGTACACTTATTTTAAGCCTAAATCCTCTCTGCAACTTCTTCCCTGGAGTTTGTCAGCAATGTCTTGCATTTTATGTAAGTTGTGACCAGGCTTCATGAGATAACCTTGGTTATGGGAACGATAATAATGGTAACAACAACAGATACCATTTCTCTGTTCTTTGTACATTTTCAGCCTGTCTACACTGAGAGCAGCCAATCATGGAAGCTAAGTACATGGGAATAAGGTTTAGTAGGGGACTTGCCTGGCTTAATAGCCCAGTCCCTAGTTTCCAAAGGACAACCTCACCCCTTGTCTTTCTTAAAAGAAAATAAACTTGTTTTTAAGGTGAGCCACTGAGTCAAAGCCCCATTGGGAAGGGAATGAATAAACAGGCTTGTAACTGAGATGCCCAGAGCCTCTTTAATGTGAGTTAGGGAGAGGAACTGGAAAGAGGAAAGGGTACAGTCCCAGGTCCAAGTTCAAAACCCACCTTGAGCTGAAAAGGGGTTTCATGTCAGGTTGGCTGGCTGCAGCACCCTGTATAGGATTCTGGCTCCAAGGACCCTGGGGTTGAATTCCTGGTCCTGTGAGGAATTACCTCTGGCACCTGAAACGGAGGACAAACAACACAGACCACAGCCAAAAACAAGCCCATTTCCTGGAGCCAGGGGGGCAAGAGTCCCTGCCCTCTCTCTGGGTCAGTTCATGGTGGCTATAGCAGATAAGGATTGCTGAAAGGATAATGGGCAAAGAGAGAGTGAATGGCTCAGTTTCAGTAGTTTTAAAGGTGCAAGAAGCTAATCAATGGAACCAGTCCCATTCCATCCCTCAACTCCCCCAAGTAGTAGATGATGCAGTGGACTTGGTGCCCACAAAGGCATCTCTCTGTTAGATCTCGGCATGCCCAGGACAGCCCAGTTGGCATCCAGAACTGGGTGTTCTTCCCCTTGCTTCCTTTGTCCTTCAGACTGACTTCCTGTTAGTCCTTCAGGGTACATGGGGCAAAGGGCTGCTATAGTCACGCTGAGGTTTCCTGTCCACCATGTGGACAAGAGCAGTAGACATGGAGAGTTGGACTGTTGGGTTGTCAGTGGCTGCAATACATACTTGCTCCCTGGAGGGTGAATCTTACCCATGCCATCACAGCCTTGGTGCCATTTCTGTTGTTGTTGTCCATGGTAGGTTCCAGTGGCCATGGTCTTCTTCTGGCTTTGTCTCTCCAACCCTTTTAAAACCCTTGAGTTCAGGGGTAGCTAGGTGCCACAGTGGATAGAGCTCTAGGCCTGCAATCAGGAAGACCTGAGTTCAAATCCAGCCTCAGACATTTACTAGCTGTCTGACCTTGGTAAAGTCACTTCACTCTGTTTGTCTGCATCCTCACCTGTAAAATGAGCTGGAGAAGGAAATGGCCATGCACTCCAGTATCTTTGCCAAGAAAACACCAAGTGGAGTCACAAAGTGTCATATATAACTGAAGGGACTCAAGACCAACAACAAATGTCACTTATCTGGAAACCTTTTAGGTTCTTCCAATCCATTTCTCCTACATCATCTCCAGGAAAATAAGGACATTTTACCAGAAATCCTCAAAGACCCCTTCAGACTCTGACCTTCTCGGCTGTATGTTCTAACTTCCTTCCAGCTCTGACAGTGTATCGTGGGAGGATGAGGGGATGCTTGATTGAATAATAATTGATTGTTATCCAGCTACCACTACTCCTTTCTGTACTTGCTGCTTCCCAAGGCCCTTTCCCCACACCCAAAAGCTAAACTACTACTTAATTGCATTATTGGCTTTCCTCCCTAAATATCTCCTAATCATGCCAGGCTCTTCTCCCTTCATCTGTCCTCAGGCTTCTGAGAACAGTAAGCTCAGCACAACAGTTGTTCTCTGGCCCAACTCCATGTAATAACTAACCTCCTGTACACAGTTAAGAACTGACCGAGGTACAGGCAGCAGTGTCTTTCCTATGCTTATAAAAGGCTTTCATCATCAAAGAGCACTTTCAGTCTTCCCTGAGTGGCCAGAGAACACAGTTCCCTTGTGGTGTGGTGATGGCATTCTGGGCTTCTGTGTTTATTCTCTTGGTGAGCATTGTCCTGGTAGGGCTATACAGGCTGGGGGCCTTGCGTCAGAGGAGAGCCAGAGAGCCCCCTCTGGACAAAGGCCCCATCCCCTGGCTGGGCCATGGAAGGGACTTCAGTAAGGATCCCTCCAATTTCTTGAAGAGGATGCAAGAACGTCATGGGGACATCTTCACTGTTCAGATTGCTGGCAGATACATCACCTACGTCACAGACCCCTTTTCCTTTGATGCCATCCTGAAGGAGAAAAGAAGCAAGCTGGACTTTGATGAGTTTGCATCTGAAATGGTGTTCAGAGTTTTTGGCTTCCTAAAATGGGAAGGTCAACAGAAGATTATGCACAATACCTCGTCAAAGCACTTAATGGGGACTGGTCTAGTTGGTCTGACCCAGGCCATGATGGATAGTCTAAAGATCCTGCTGGAATCTGATGTTACCATGAGCCCAGGAGCCCAGGAGTGGAAGCAGGCAGGGCTCTTTCAATACTGCTACAACATTGTCTTCAGAGCTGGTTACCTGGTATTATTTGGGAACGTCTCCACTAATGACAAGGCGGGCCATGCTCAGGAGCTCCTGCAAACCCAGAAAGTCTTTGAGGAATTCAGGAAATTTGACATTCTCTTTCCCCAGGCATTTTACTCTGTGCTCACATCCAAGGAGAAGCAAGAAGTGAGGAGGCTCAAACGCTTCTTCTGGGATCTTCTCTCTGCACAGAAGATCCTGGAGAAGGATAATGTGAGTGGATGGATCCTTTCCATTCAGCAGCAGCTGGCTGACCTGGGAATGCCTGAGCTAGGGCTGAGCCAATTTAACTTTGTACTGCTCTGGGCTGCCCAGGGCAACACAGGGGTTGTAGCCTTCTGGACCCTCCTCTTCCTCATGAAGAATCCCAAAGCTCTGAAGGCTGTGAGGGAGGAGGCAGAAAGAGTCCTCAGGAGAATGGGGCAGGAGGTGAGACCAGCTGGGGTGCCCATCAATGTTGACTATAGCATGCTGCAGCAGACCCCAGTGCTGGACAGTGTCATGGAGGAGACATTACGCTTGGTGGTTGCTCCTGTCCTGAGCAGGGTTGTCATGGAGGACATGATCCTGAAAATGCATGATGGCAGGGAGTATGCCCTCCGCCAGGGAGATTTAGTTTCCATAGTCCCCTACCTGTTCCTCAATATGGACCCAGAAATTTACCCAGACCCCTCTACATTCAAATATGACCGTTTTCTGAATCCTGATGGCAGCAGAAAAGTAGCTTTCTACAAGCAAGGGAGAAGGGTTAAATCACCTATTTTGGCATGGGGTGCTGGTACCTCCATCTGTCCTGGGAGGTTCTTTGCCCTCAATGAGATGAAGATGTTTGTGTTCTTGATGATCACACAGTATGATATAGAGTTAGTTGATCAGGAGGTAAAGATCCCTTCAATGAATGTGAAGCGCTGGGGAACTGGTGCCATGCAACCAATTCATGATGTCCAGTTCCAGTATCGAATACACTTCTAGTTTGGTGGTGACAACTTTTGTAAAATCTCAAGGATTCCGTGGGGTACAGTCACTACCTCCCCTTTCTAACGAACCTCTTGTTGTCCACAATCTCCTCTCCTATAACATGGATCTTGTCCTCACCACTCTACTAAACTGCTCTCCAATGCCTTTTCCAATCAACACATCCAATCCTCTTTTCTCAGGCTTCTTTCACTTGTCTGTAGCCTTGGATACTCCTGACTATGCCTTCTTTCTGAAGACTCCCTTCTTGCTGGGTTTCCTTTCTGACTCTTGCTTAATCTCCTGGATTGATTCTTTTTTCTGCTGTTGGGTAGAGGTTGCAGAGAGATTGAATACTAAGGGAAAATCCTCCACACAGTTAGGACTGTCCCATGGCACAATGGGCTGCCTTGGACACAGTGGGCACAGGGAGGGGTAGCATGGTGGGACAGTGGCAGTGAAGGTCAGCAGTCAAAGACTGGACAACTCCTTTTCTGGGGTGTTGTTCAGGGGATTCCTGCTGAAGTCCAAGTCAGACTAGCTGGCCTCTGAGGTCCCTTCCTGGCTCAGTTTCTAGGAGTGAACAGCCATTTGTAGGACATCTTGGTTCCTGTGACCCTGCTCTCTTCCTGTAACTGACTTTCCCTTCTCTGTGTCCTCTGCAGGCTCATTCTCTTCCTCCTGCTCCTGAGCTCCCAAGGCTCTGTACTTGGTTTTCTATCCTTTCCCTTTACTTTCTCCCTTGACAGTCTCTGTCACACCAAGACTACAGTTAGAACCTCTATTCATATCATTCCAAGTCTGCATTCCAGATCAGGTTGTTGGTCATTTTCCTGTCCAGGATATTTGACTGCCTTTGTCTAGCTGCATCTTGATATCCCAATTGTACATATCCTCGACTAAAATCATCCCCAAACCTGAGTCCTTTCCCAACTTGTGCTTCTATCTGTTATTGATACCAATATCTTTCTAGGGACCCAGACTCTAAGTGTTGGAGTAATTTTTAAGTCCAACCTCTTCCTTTCTTGTCTTATTAGCCAGTCACTACCTAAGATTTTCCTCTCCAATCTCTCTGACATCTGTCCAATTTTTTCTGTGCCCACTGTCATAGCCCTGGATGTGTGGGGCATCACTTCTCATCTGAACTATTGCAATGCTCTCCTGCCTAGTTTCCCTGTCCCACCACTCCCATTTGTATAGAATACCAGATTCATCTCCCTAGAGTAATTCTATGACACCATGACTCCCCAGTTCAAGGATATCCTATGTCTCCCATTGCCTATAGGATAAAGTCCAAGCCCCTTAACCCAGCAGTCAAGACCCCCAACATACAGGTGCCACTCTTTCTTAAGCACATTCTTTTCCCACACAGCTCCTGTGCGTACTATCTTTTTCTTCTAATGTGGACCATTTACAGTTTGTCCAAGATGCTCCTCTGACTTGTGGCATAAGCAGAGCTTTGCTTCTGCATGGTGTAGCATAAAGAATATTGGCATTGGAATCAAAACACCAGGGCTCAGTCCCCAGCTTTGCTTGCTATAACTGGATATTTGAAGTCCTTTCACCTCTGTAAGGCTCAGCTTCCTCTCCCATAAATCAAGTGTGTCTGACTGGATGAGCTCCCAGCATTTCCAATTCTAAACCCCATCATACTCTGCTGAGAATACTCTTCCCCACATCTCTCTCTATTTACATTTTATCCATTTTTGGATTCTGGTATATGGTATTTTTTTCTGGTGTCCATTTTATCTCCAGCTGGAGGCTACACTCTCCTTGAGGATGCCTATGGAATTGAATCAAAGAGTAAGGAGTGGTAAGTATCCACTCTGTACTGTTTGGCCAGAGGGTGTCCTGCCTAATGGCCACAGGTTTTGGGGTTGACTTGGTTGTCCTCTCCCTGGAGAGGGATATTAGCATGGCTCACGTTACTCTTTAACACCATTCAACTAAGCTGGGAAATAATTTTTACAGCCAATATCCCTAATAAAGGCCTCATTCCTCAAATATAGAAGGAACTGAGTCCAATTTATAAGAGTACAAGTCATTCCCAATTGAGAAAAGGTCAAAGGATATGAACAGCCAATTTTCAGATGAAGAAATCAAAGCTACCTATAGTCCTATAAAAATACTTTAAATAACTATTGAGTAGAGAGATGCAAATTAAAAGACCTCTGAGGTACCACCTCCTAGCGATCAGATTTGCTAATGTGACAGAAAAGGAAAATGGTCAATGTTGTAAGGGAGGTGGAAAAGGTGGGACACTAATGCACTTTCGGTGGAGTTGTGAGTTGCTCCAACCACTTTGGAGAGCACCTTGGAAGTATGTCCAAAGGATAGACAACTTCCAGCAATATCACTACCAGATCTATATGCCAAAGAGATACAAAAAAAAGGAAAAACAAAATGGCCGGACAATTTGTGGTATTTGATAGTCAAGGAATACAATTGTGCTATGAGAAATGATGAATAGACTGATGTAAAATAAAACCTGGAAAGACTTACATAAGCTCATGAAAAGTGAAGTGAGCAGAACCAGGAGGACACTGTAGACTGTAACAGCAATATTGTAGGAAGACCAACTGTGAATGAGTTAGCTCTTCTCAGCAATACAGTGATCCAAGGCAATTCCAAGACTCATGATGAAAAATGCTGTTTCCCTCCAGAGAAGCAACTGATGTCTGAATACAGAATGAAGCATACTGTTGTTTTTTTCTTTCTTTCTTTTCCTGCCTTCTTCTTCCTCCTCCTTCCTTCCTTGCCTCCTCTCTCCCTCCCTCCCTCCCTCCCTCTTTCTTTTGATGTTCATGTTTTCTTGCACAAAATAACGAATATAGAATTGTTTCATATGATTACATATGTATAACCTACATCAGATTATATACTGTGTCAAGAAAAGTGGAGGGGAGGAAAGGAGGGATAGAATTTAGAACTAAAAATTTGAAATAAACAATGAGTTTTAAGGATTGTGTTGACATGTAAGTGGAGGAAAAATAAAATATCATTTTAAAAAACCTCACTTGATCCATCCATCCCCACTAATTATCATCCCATATCTCTCCTCTATTTTGTGACAAATTTCTTGAGAAAGCCCTGTATGATAGGTGCTTCCAACCTTTTTTCTTTCATTCTTTTCTTAACACTGTACAATCTAGCTTTTGGCCTCAGTATTCAAACAAAACTGCTCTTTCCTAAGTTTCCAGTGACCTCTCAATTGTCCCATCTAATTGGCATCTCTGTAACTTTTGGCACTGTTGATCACTCTCTGAGTGGATCTGCTCACAGAAGAGTAAGGGCCAGTCAAGAAAGTGTCACGGGTCACCCACCTGTTCCTGAGCCTTACACTCCTCTACCACAGATAATTACGAGACAGACATATTCCTAATTTTATATCAAACACAGGCTAACATTGGAAAACCAGGTAGCATGGTTTTTTTTTTCAGGACAATGAAGCTTAAGTGAGTTACCCAGGATCACATAGCTAGTAAGTGTCAATTGTCTGAGGCTGGATTTGAACTCAGGTCCTCCTGAATCCAGGACTGGTGCTTCATCTACTGCACCACCTAACTGCCCATCATGCACGTTTTAAGACTTCTCTGGCCTTCTTCAAAGTCCAGTCATGTTGGGAGGGAAAGTAGCCTGAGATTTCAAGGGTTGAGTGGCCAGTGGATATCTTTCAGCCTTTAGGAAGCCTCTGGGAGCAATTGGGAGGAATTATGATGGGAGCTTCACCTGCTTGAAAAATTGCCTATTGCACTCTTCCACTGGATCATTAATAGGACCACAACCTACCTTTGTGCAGACCTAAAGTATCTTGTAAAGAGAGGTTTGACTATTCTTGGAGTACCCCAAGTTTTACATGTAACCTGTGTCACCAAGGCCACTGAGGCATCATATTAGAATGCTGAAAGAGAAAATGGGGACCAGATTAAACAACTACTTGGTTAAGCTCTAGTTACTCTTTAGTTTTCTACAAGCCAGCTGGGTAAACTGTGAAGAAGTTAATGGACTCTGGACTTTTGAATTATGTTGTTGTGCTTACCTGCTGATTCTATATAGTGAGCCAGCCATTTTCTCTGGTTTGTCAGCCTTCAATATAGTTGTGTGGCAGGGATTTAGGACTAGGGTGATGGGATGACAGTAGAATCTATTCAGATTATCAGGGAACCCAAAGCTTTCTTTCCTTCTCCTTCCAAAAGTGGTTGTATTTGGAGGCATGTGAGGCAATGGCTCCCACACTGAATTACCATCATCACTGATAATTCCCATTTGCATAACACTTTGGGACTTAAGTCATTCACAATTGCTAATCAAATAGTACTGCTATCACTATGGACAATGTCCTCCCAGTTCTGCTCACTTCTGTATACAGCAGTTCATATGAGTCTTTCCAGGCTTTTCTGGGATCATCCTGTTTGTCATTTCCTATAGCACAACACCATTGCACTACAATTATATACTACAGCTTCTTCAGTCATTCCTCAATTGATGGACATTCCCTTGATTCCACATTCTTAGCCACCACAAAGAGTTGCTATAAATATTTTTTGTTCAATTTTCACTCTTTTCTCTTTTTCATGATTTCTATTGTTAACTGTGTCCCTGCCTCCTATTCCCTTCCCTATGGTATTTATTCTATTATCTATCTTCTTTCACCCTATCCCTCTTCAAAAGGGATTTGATTTCTTTTGTACCCTCTCCCAATCTGCCCTCAGTTCATTTGCCCCTTGCTCTTTATCCCACTCCCCTCCTATTTTCTTGCAGGGTTAGATAGATTACTCCTACAATTGAATGTGTATATTATTGCCTTCTTGAGCCACTTCTAATGAGATTAAGTCTTTGAGCCTATTCTTATGAATGTAAAGTTTATTTACTGCCCTGCTCCTCCCCCATCTCTTCCCTCATTCCCTAAACACTTTCCTGTTTCTTTCATGTGGGATGTCACTCCATGCTACCTCTTCCCTTCCCCTATCCCCAGTGCATTCCTCTCACCCCTCAATTTCACCCTGAAGATGTCACCAAGGGGCAGCTAGGTGACACAGTGGACAAAGCATCCACCGTAGACCCAGGGGGACCCCAGCCAAAACTCAGCCTCAGACACAAGACATTAATCCACTGCATGCCCACAGGTATGTCTCCCAACTCCAATATTTTTATGGTTCTCTAGGGTCTTGTATTTGAAAGTCAAATTTTCCATTAAGTTCTGGGTCTTTTTTATCATGAATACTCCTCTTTTTCATTGAAGTCCTGTTTTTTCCTCTGATAGATTATACTCAGTTTTGCTGGATACCTGATTCTTGCTTGTAATCTCAATTCCTTTGCCCTCTGGAATATCATATGTCATGCACCCCTGCCCCTGTCCTTTAATGTAGAAGCTGCTAGATGTTTTGCTATCCTGACTGGGGCTCCACAGTACTCAATTTCTTCCTTTTTGGCAGCTTGCAATATTTTTTCTTTGACCTAGGAGCTCTGGAATTTGGCTATAATATTCCTGGGAGTTTTCCTTTTGGGTTCTCTTTCAGGAGGGGATCAGTGGATTCTTTCAATTTCTATTTTACCTTCTGCTTCTAGAATATCAAGGCAATTTCCCCTGACAATCTCTTGGAAGATGATATCCAAACTCTTTCCTTGGTTATGGTTTTCAGGTACATCAATAATTTTCAAATTATCTGTCCTGGAACTTTATTCAAGTTTGCCACGTTTCCTAAGAAGATATTTTGCATTTCCCTCTTTTTAAAATTCATTTGGATTTGCTTTATTGTGTCTCGGTTTCTCATAAAGTCATTGCCTTCCATTTGTTCAATCCTAATTCTTAGGCAATTATTTTCTTCAGAGAGCTTTTCTACTTGGATTTTCAAGCTGTTGACTTTTTTTCTCATGTCTTTCCTGCATCATCCTCATTTCTCTTTCTATTTTTTCCTCTTCCTATCTAACTTTATCTTCAGTTCTTTTTGAGCACCTCTATGGCCTGAGACCAATTCATATTTTTCTTGGAAGCTTTAGATTTAGGAGCCCTGACATTGACATCTTCCTATAAGGGTTAACCTCTATCTTCCTTTTCACTAAAGAAACTTTCAATGGTCTTCAGCTTTCTCTGTCTGCTCATCTTGCCTTTCTTTTACTTGCCTTTTAGCTCCTTAAAGTGGGGCACTGTTTCCAGGCTGTACTATCTTAAGCTTCAGGAGGTCCCAGGGGTTATGATTAAAGAGGAACAGGTTCTTCACTCACCTGGCCTATTCCCTGGTTCATAGAAGACCCAGAACAACTTGCTAATTAACCATCTTTGTGTGCTATGGTTGTCAGCTCTGACGATCCAGTGCGCCTCCCCCACCTGGGCCACTGCTACTCAAGCCTACCTCCTGGCTGCCAGCAGGGGTGAAAAACCCAAGTTCTACCTCAGCACCAGGAGAGACCCCTGTAATCTCCTTCCTGCCAAGGGCTCAGCCTTCTCACCAGACAGTGAGTTTAGTTCCAGATGACAGTGGCGCTGTAGTTGATTCAGAGGCTCTGGGGGTTTCTTTCTCTGGTGAGGCCTTTCTGGGACTGGATCTGTGTCAGGGTGACTGTGGGGTTGGGCTCCACTCCTGTCTCAGCACAGCAGCTCTCTCCTCAGCACATTCTTTTGGGGATTTTGCTGCTCCAGGATTGTCCTATGGCATCATTTGGCACCTTGGGACTTAAAAAGTGCTTTCCCCAATGTAAAGCAGGGAATGGTCAATTGAGAATCAGAGGACCTGGGTCTGAATACTAGATGTGTTGTTGACTGGCTATGTGACCTAGTGCCAAGTTACTGCATCTCTCTGTACCTCAGATTCCTCATGTGTAAAATGAAGCCTCTGATCAGGTTATCCCATAGGCCTATTCCAATAGAGGCTGGGATTTTCATCTTTTCAGTTGGACTTGCTTCTCAAGGGTAGCTCTTTGTCTCTGGCACCTCCTTTATCATGCTCAAGTTGATACATTCAGCTGGGGTAATTATACTCTTTGAGAAAGGGCAGAAGCCTTTAATTTAGGATTGGCAGAAGACTCTCTAATTCTGCTCCTTTCTCTGGACTCTGAGGGTCTTTTGCACTACCTCCCAGGCATCAGGTGTCACAGCAGAGAAGCACAGCCCCTTGTACTCAAGGCTATGAGGTCTTTTATGAACCTTTTCTGAATGGAAATGAGGTCATCATAGTGAGAAATGTTTCTCTAGCTTATGGTAAACAACTAAATCCTCATCTCTGCCAGCTATGCCACAAGCAGGTAATATACATACATACATACTTACATATATATGTTTCAAACAGTCATAACCGTCTTCTTGGCCAGGAGGTTGGCATGTCATCATTCCCCAGTTACTAACTCCAAAGTTCTCCTGTTGGTTATTTGCCAATGAGCAAGTGAAACAGAGAACACAAAAGTAGACTTTGCCCTTGCTGTTTCTCAGCTGTTTGAGTCAATTCTGACTCTTCTGGAACCCATTTGGGCTCTTCTTGGCAAAGATCTGGGAGTACTTTGCCATTTCCTTCTCCAGAACATTTTATAGATGAGGAAACTGAGGCAAGTAAGGTTAAATGATTTGTCCAGGGTAACATAGCCCTGGCTAAGGACAAAGTTTTGGCAACAGCTTTTCTAAGGAGTTTTTCATAGGAAAGTAATTGATTTTTGTCTTTGCCTCTTTTTGATGTCAAAATTGTCAGTGTCTGAAAGGGCAATAACCTTACCCATGAGTTTGAAATCAGTAAATGATTTGAGGGAAAAGGGAGCAAAGCAACATTTTTTAAAAACTTAGGCATTTTATTTATTTTTATTATATTTTTTATTTAGAATTTTCCCCAAATTACATGTAAAAATAATTTTTTCACATTGAGTTATTAAAAACTTTATTTCAGGGTCAGCTAGGTGGCGTAGTGGATAAAGCACTGGCCTTGGATTCAGGAGTACCTGGAGTACCCAAGTTCAAATCCAACCTCAGACACTTGACACTTAACTAGCTGTGTGACCCTGGGCAAGTCACTTAACCCTCATTGCCCTGCAAAAAATCAAGAATTTAAAAAATTTTAAAAACCCTTTATTTCCCAAATTTTCTTCCTCCCTCCTTCCCCACCCTAAGAAATCAAGCAATTCCATTTAAGTTATACATGTGCAGCTTATGTAAAACATCTTCACATTGAAGAAAACAGACAAAATATCATTAGAATGAGGAACTAACAAAAAAAATATGCTTCAATCTGTATTCAGATACCATCAGTTCTTTTCTTTGTAGATGGAATACATTTTTCACAAGTCTTTTCATAGCATCCTGCTCATCATTTCTTTCATAGTTACTATTGCAAACTGTTTTGCCCTACATCCTATTCCCTTCCCTTGATATTTACTCAATTTTCTATCTTCTTTCACCCTATCCTTCCTCAAAAGTATTTTCCTTTTCAGTGCCCCCTCCTCCAATCTGCCCTCTCTTCCTTCACTTCTCTCCCCTTATCCCCTTCACCTCCCACTTTCCTGCAGGGCAAGATATATTACTATGCCCACGTGCGTGTGTATGTTATTCCTTTGTTGAGCCAATTCTGATGAAAGTAAGGGACACTCCTTCCCCATCTTCCCCTCTACTTCATAAGCTTTTTCTTGTTGTTTTTTTTTTATGTAAGCTACTTTAGCCCATTCCAAGTCTCCCTCTACTCTTCTTCCAGTGCATTCCTCTTACCCCTTAACTTTGTTTTAAAGATGTCATCATGGGGCAGCTTGGTGACATAGTGGACAAAGCACCAGCCCTGGACCCAAGAGACCTTGAGCCCAAATCTGGCCCCAGACGTAAGCCACCCCAACCTGTTTGCCTCACAAAACCAAAAAAAGTATAAACAAAAAAATGCTTCATAGATATCATTTCTCCATATGCAATTCACACATGTGCCCTCTATCTAAGTAAATTCCTTTCAGCTGCCCTAATACTGAGAAAATTCTTATGAGTTAGAAGTATTGGGGGTACCTAGGTGTTACAGCAGATAAGGCACTGGCCCTAGATTCAGGGGACCCTAAGTTCAAATCTGGCCTCAGATACTTGACACTCACTATGTGTGTGACCCTGGGCAAGTTACATAACCCTCATTGCCCCACCAAAAAAAATTATCACCTTCCTATTTACTAATGTAAACAGTTTAACCTTTTAACATCCCTCATGATTTCTTTTTCCTGTTTACCTTTTTTTTTTTTTTTTTTAGTGAGGCAATTGGGGTTAAGTGACTTGCCCAGGGTCACACAGCTAGTAAGTGTTAAGTGTCTGAGGCCGGATTTGAACTCAGGTACTCCTGACTCCAGGGCCGGTGCTCTATCCACTGCGCCACCTAGCTGCCCCTTCCTGTTTACCTTTTAAGGCTTCTCTAGGGTCTTGTATTTGAAAGTCAAATTTTCTATTCAGTTCAGGCCTGTTCTTCCCAAATACTTGAAAGTCCTCTTTTTCATTGAAGTCCCATTTTCCCCTGAAAGATGATCCCCAATTTTGCTGGGTATGTGATTCTTGGTTGTAGCTCTCCTATGGCCTGAGTCCAACTTGTATTTTTCTTGGAAACTTTGGATGTAGGAGCCCTGATGTTGCTCTCCTTTTCTGAAGGTTCACCTAGTTCTTCCTTGTCAGCATAGGAACTTTCTATGGTCAGCATTTTTTTTCTGTCTGTTCATTTTCCTAGCCTATTCCTTGACTTTTAACTCCTTCTTAAAGTGGGGCACTGCTTCCAGGATGCACTGTCCCAAGCTTCAAGGTGTCTAAGGTGGCATGATTTAAGGAGAGGCACGTTTATCACTCCCCTGTCCTGTGCTCTGGTCTGCAAGCAACCACAGGCCTGCTTGCCCTTTAAGCCAGAACAGAATCCCGTTTCAGTGTGGCTGCAAGCTCTGATGTGCCTGCACACCTCTCCTGTCCTCAGTGCTAACAGAGATCCCTGTCATCTCCCGCTGGCCAACAGCTGGACACTCTCACCATCCATGAGCTGAGTTCCGGAAATAGATGCTGCCACAGCTCATTCCAAGGCTCCTAAGGCCAGTTTCTGTGGAGCAGCCTGCCTGGGGCTGGATTTTGTGCTGGCACAGACTGTACAGGTCTGGTCTCCACTCTTAGCCCCGGTACAACAGACCTTTTCCACTGACCTTCTAAGCTATCTTTGGCTTTTGTGGGTTCTGCTGCTTGAGGAATTGTCCTATGGCATTATTTGAAGGTATTTGGAGGGGTCCTGGGGGAGCTCAGCTGTCTTTCCTCCACCATCTTGGCTCTGCCCTGTGTGTGTTCAATTTTCCCCCTCTTTGTATCATAAGTATCTAACACAGCGCTTCGCACAACATGGATACTCAGTCAATATGGGTTCATGATGGTTATGGAGACATAACTTCCCTTGAGGGGAGAGGAAGAGGAAAATTTGAGAACAGGACTTTCTTCTCTTGCTGTGTGTTTTTTTTGAAAAAATATAAATTAGTAATTTTATTTAAAGTTTTGTGGTCTGGATTCTATCCTTCTTTTCCTCCCTCCTGTCCTGAGATGGAATGCAATCAGATATAGATTGTACATGTGAAATTATATAACATATTTCCATTTTAGTCATTTTGTACGAGAAGACTGGAATAAAAGAAAGGAAAGAATGAAAGAAAGTGAGAAACTTGGTGAGTGGTTTTAGTTCCATCTCCTGCTGTGTCATTTCCCGCTTGATTTTTAGCCTTTGGAAACTCCAGTGGTTCTGATCTTCTTGTACACTACTCTTCCCCATCTCTATGATCCCACCCAACTGCCCTTCTCTGTGTTTCTCACAAAACCCACCATCTCCTACTAATCAGTCAATAAATTTTTAATGGGTGTCCACTGTGTGCCAGGAAGTTTGCTAAACTCTGGGGATAAAAAGAGGCAAAAGTCAGTGCTTGCCCTCAAGGACATCACAATTGAATGAGGGAGACAAGCAAGTAAATATGGACAACCTGGGAGACTCAAAAAATGATGGTGCCTTGGATAGCAATAAGGAGTTTGGAAGAGGAAAAGGTTTTTGGGAAAAAGAATAAGTTCTGTTTTGGACATGCTGAATTTGAGATGCCTAAGGAAAGTTCATTTTGAGATATCCATCAGATAATGGGCAGATGGCATTAATGTTGGCCTTGACAATGAAAGGGGTTTTCACATAATCAGACTCAAGGAAAAGAGAAAATATTGGAGAATGTCAATCTTTCCTTCCTTCTTTCTTTCTTTCTTTTTCTTTCCTTTTTTCTTCCTTCCTCCTTCCCTCTTTACCTTCTTTCCTTCCTTTCTTCCTCCCTCTGTAAGTCCCTTCCTTTCTTCTTTCCTTCCTTCTTTCCTGCCTCCCTCTCTCTTTCCCGCCCTTCCTTCCTTCAGTTACTTATTTCTTTTGACTAGGTAAAGGAGGCCTCACTTCTTACCAGCCTTAAACACAGATTGGGAATTAACTCAAGCAAAAGGAGACCTGGAACTTTAGCTTAAAAAGACCAGTCTCCCAGTGCATCCTAGGTCCTCCTAGGACAAACCACCACCACCACCACCAGCTACCATCTCAGTGACAAGGGGTCTAAAAGGAGAGGCAGATTCTGCTCATTCTCTTCTTCCCATTCTCCTAAATGCATTGCTTGGAACACCCTCTCTCTAGGACTTACCAGGTGCCTCTTCCACATACCCCATAGAAAGTTTGACTGTCACTAGAACATACAGCCACTTGAACAGTTAACTGTATAGAGGAACCTCAGTCACACAATAAGGCCCTAGCTGCCTCTTCTCCTTTGTGGGTTTTTTTTTGTTTTTTGTTTTTTGTTTTTTTTTTAGTGAGGCAATTGGGGTTAAGTGACTTGCCCAGGGTCACACAGCTAGTAAGTGTTAAGTGTCTGAGGCCGGATTTGAACTCAGGTACTCCTGACTCCAGGGCCGGTGCTCTATCTACTGTGCCACCTAGCTGCCCCTTCCTTTGTGTTTTTTTTGACTGAGCAAAGGGGACTAAAAAGGAACCCTGAGATGGATGTTTCTAATATTGGAGATAACCTTATGGGTTCAAAACTTCAGAAGCTCCTGGATCCTGGGAGGATGACCACAGCTCCTGGCCTGGCTTGCCAGAAAACCTTTGCTATGGAGGGAACCCATAGTTGTCCCACACCTGATCTATATTGTACCTGGAGTATCTTTTGCTACTGCCTCTTTAAGGAGAGTCCAGACTTGAGGCAAAGCTAAGTTTGGAGTGATTATCCCTGGGCCTCTTGGGAGAGATGTTAGGAACCAGAGAGTTAGAGGACAAAGTAGCTTACCTAGCTCCAAGACCTGCACCTTGTTCCACATGAGCGGGTCCAGAGGGAGAATATGCATGCCTTCCCTTCCCTGGGCTCAGCAGAAATTTAGGGTTAGTACCCTTATTTTAAGCCTAAATCCTCTCTGCAACTTCTTCCCTGGAGTTTGTCAGCAATGTCTTGCATTTTATGTAAGTTGTGACCAGGCTTCATGAGATAACCCTGGTTATGGGAACGATAATAATGGTAACAACAACAGATACCATTTCTCTGTGCTTTGTACATTTTCAGCCTGTCTACACTGAGAGCAGCCAATCATGGAAGCTAAGTACATGGGAATAAGGTTTAGTAGGGGACTTGCCTGGCTTAATAGCCCAGTCCCTAGTTTCCAAAGGACAACCTCACCCCTTGTCTTTCTTAAAAGAAAATAAACTTGTTTTTAAGGTGAGCCACTGAGTCAAAGCCCCATTGGGAAGGGAATGAATAAACAGGCCTGTAACTGAGATGCCCAGAGCCTCTTTAAGGTGAGTTAGGGAGAGGAACTGGAAAGAGGAAAGGATACAGTCCCAGGTCCAAGTTCAAAACCCACCTTGAGCTGAAAAGAGGTTTCATGTCAGGTTGGCTGGCTGCAGCACCCTGTATAGGATTCTGGCTCCAAGGACCCTGGGGTTGAATTCCTGGTCCTGTGAGGAATTACCTCTGGCACCTGAAACTGAGGACAAACAACACAGACCATAGCCAAAAACAAGCCCATTTCCTGGAGCCAGGGGGGCAAGAGTCCCTGCTCTCTCTCTCTGGGTCAGTTCATGGTGGCTATAGCAGATAAGGATTGCTGAAAGGATAATGGGCAAAGAGAGAGTGAATGGCTCAGTTTCAGTAGTTTTAAAGGTGCAAGCAGCTAATCAACGGAACCAATCCCATTCCATCCCTCAACTCCCCCAAGTAGTAGATGATGCAGTGGACTTGGTGCCCACAAAGGCATCTCTCTGTTAGATCTCGGCATGCCCAGGACAGCCCAGTTGGCATCCAGAACTGGGTGTTCTTCCCCTTGCTTCCTTTGTCCTTCAGACTGACTTCTTGTTAGTCCTTCAGGGTATATGGGGCAAAGGGCTGCTATAGTCACACTGAGGTTTCCTGTCCACCATGTGGACAAGAGCAGTAGACATGGAGAGTTGGACTGTTGGGTTGTCAGTGGCTGCAATACATACTTGCTCTCTGGAGGGTGAATCCTACCCATCCCATCAAAGCCTTGGTGCCATTTCTGTTGTTGTTGTCCATGGTAGGTTCCAGTGGCCATGGTCTTCTTCTGGCTTTGTCTCTCCAACCCTTTCAAAACCC
Organism: Dromiciops gliroides; assembly: GCF_019393635.1. Classification (NCBI taxonomy): domain Eukaryota; kingdom Metazoa; phylum Chordata; class Mammalia; order Microbiotheria; family Microbiotheriidae; genus Dromiciops; species Dromiciops gliroides. The sequence continues at coordinate 671,725,146 of NC_057861.1, forward strand.
TTGAGTTCAGGGGTAGCTAGGTGTCACAGTGGATAGAACTCCAGGACTGGAATCAGGAAGACCTGAGTTCCAATCGAGCCTCAGATATTGTGTAATTTAAGATTCTAAATGTGGATTCTAATGTGTTCCCCCAGTATGGGGGAAACTGACTAAAAATCACTGATAAAACGAGTTTAGGTTTTTAACGGTTTATTGGAAAATAGAAAGAAAAGGATTGAGAACAGAATTCTAACAGCCTAGCATTCCTATCTTTCCTCAAATTTCCTGTGAAGTCCTCTGCCACCACCACCATCAAGTCCGGAAGCCAAAAAAAAGGCCCGCACTCTCTGCGCAGGCTCCCTTTCCTCCTTCCTGTCTCCTCCCAGACCATAGGAGGCTCCTCCAGTTGATTGGCTGGTAGACTTGATAGACAGCACCCATGAGCAAACGTCATTTCCTGACGCCAAGGAAAAGCCACAATGCCTCTGAGGCATTTTCCTCATGGTGGAGCTCTCCACAGCAAGTCTCCAGTAGGTGGCGTCATTCCAATCATTACAGTCCCCCCTGTTGTTCCTCAAGAAACAAAATGTTTCCTTGACGGAACAGTAAAAAGAATATAATAACTATTGCTAACTAATAATATGTGAACAATAATATAGAAAAGGAAGAGAGGAACGTTTTGTCCAGAGGGGCGATTTTTTTTTTTTTTTTTGTCCTCATGAACCGACGCTTTGACATTAGTCTTGCAAAGGGAGGGCCTCTGCAGAGGGTACATGTTACAGATGATGTATATTATAACAGAAAGGAGATAGTAAAAACTAACAAAGCAAAACAGTTCATATAAAGTCTCTGAGTTCTCTTGTCTTCTTGAAGTGGTAAGATGTCATCAGGAGGAAACTGGATTCTGGTCTGGAAAACTGGATTCTGGACTCTGGTCTGGAAAGCTGGATTCTCTTCTTTAACTGTTTGAATTGCTGTATTTTTACTAAACTTTAGCATAGCATTGTCAATGATCAAATTAATAAATTCCATTACATTCCTTCCTTTATATGGTTAGACTTGTAATAGAGGGTTGAGGTAGTTATGCAATGTGTAACACTTTTTACCACCATGTGTCTGGATCAAAGCCAAATTTAGTATGTGTTCATGACACCTGAAAATGTTATGGAAAGGTTATCATACCATATCTCATGGTTCCGAGACAGCCAGTGATTGTGCTAGGCCACAGGTGAGTTCAACTGAGTGAGATAAAAAGATAATTAAGTTCAGTTAAATTAGGTTAAATTAGGAGGGAGAGAGGATGAATACTGGACTGTGCCTAGTAATTATGCTCTACATAGTCACCATTATAAGCAAACAATGGACTTATGTATACCTGTCTCTCCTTTTGTTGCACATATATTCTCTCCAGGGCCTGCATCAGAGTTCACAGCAAATTAGTCTCTGAAATTATAAGTTTCCATACTTCCAAAATCTCATTAATTTCACCAAAGACAGTATGATGGTAAAAATGCGTGCTATGCTGCATAACTGAGAATATATTAGTGATATATACAATAATTCCAAACCATACCCAGAGTATAATGACATATAAATAATAAACGAATGTAAATAGCTGATTACATTAGACATTATTACATAATCTTCTTTTAGCAAGTAAACCACATCATCTTATACATGAATTCTCTAGTATAACAGTAGCAGATACTTAAAGTGATGATTAATTTTTCAAAAAGAAATAAGATTTCAATATTCAATGTTTTCAGTGAGGTATCAAGCAATAGGGTTCAATAACCCTTTCTGGTCTTTTTTAGTTAAACAGAACAACATAAAAGAGAAAGGAGAAAAAAAAATAAAACAAAACTCATTAGAACTCATGGTTCTCTCAAAAAGAAAGAGTAAAAAAAAAAATTCTGGTAACTTCTGAGGCCCGATAGCCTCACCCACAGCATATACTTAAAATGTCTTTGAATAATCACTTAGTTTATAAAATTTAGTTTTAAAAAAAAGCAAAAGAAACAAAAGTCAAGAAACAAAGCAAAACCAAAAATAAAAAACAAAAGATTCGCTAAGCATCCTTTTGTGCTCTTAAAGAACTTAAAGGTGTGGTGAATTCCAGGTTTTTTAGTGCCTTTCAAAAGTCAAAACAAAACAAAACAAAAAAACCAAAAAGAATTTAAAAAAAAATAGTTGAGGTGGGCCAGAAAACTAGGCCATGTGCTCCAGTGCTTTTGCCTGTAGAAGGAAATGCTTGTTAAATTATAAGGTATTTAAACTGCTAGAGTTTGGGGTATGCCACATTGTTTTAACTGGTTCCCCAATTCTCTGCAAGCCAAAGTGGCGGGGGTTTCTGAATTGTCATTGATCTTTCTAATGCTGTCATAATGTTCTTTATGGTAGAAAATGTGGAGTTCTCTAGCATCAGTTTTGTCTGTGCCACTGATTTTCAATAAAGGCTGATTTAATTGATGAACCACAACATTCAGCTGATGCTGCTTAGCAAATGCTACAATTGTATCATTTCCTCCCCACTTTCCAAATTTCTTTAATTCATCAACATATTCTTCAAAAGGGGAGTCATTTACTATAAAAGACTCAAACTCTTGTCTATGGTTAATCATATAAGAAGCAGCTTCTTGTCTGTGTCTGAGATGATTTCTACAGTGACCTTCTAGCTGGTCTGCTAAAGCCCTAAAAAGGCAATTTCTGTCTCCTCATACTTTAGGAAGACTGAGTCCCAAAGCATTTAACTGATCAGTGGGATTATCAAATGGGAACTGCCTATTTCCTCTGAACTCTCTTTGCTCTTTAACAGTTGCTGTCGTTAGGGTTTTTAGCTTTTTAGCGTCTACCTCAGGTCTATCTGAAATCTCTTCACCTATGAATGGTGCAGGCTTTACATGAGAGCAATGAATCCATGAGTCTTTTTCACCAATTTTAATGGCAGTAGGAGTTGTCAATAATACCTGAAAAGGTCCTTCCCAGGCAGGTTGGGTTCCACTGTTTCCCTGAAAATTCTTTACATATATTTTATCTCCTGGGTTGAAGTTATGCAATGAAAAGTCTAATGGGCCTGCCTGGACCACAGCTCCTGCCTCATGGAGTTCACGTAGCCTGGTCTGTAATTCCTGTATATAGGAGGCAACAGAAGTATCACCTCCCACCAGTGATGTATAAACTGGGGAAAAAGTTTTAGCTTGGATAGGAGGGTGACCAAAAAGCATTTCATAAGGAGATATATGAAGTTCTCCTCTTGGTCTACTTCGTAGATAGAATAATGCCAATGGTAGAACATCAGGCCATTTCAAATGGGTTTCAGTACATAATTTGCCAATCATACTCTTAAGCTCTTTATTCATATGTTCAACTTGGCCTGAACTTTGTGGATGGTAGGGCGTGTGGAATTTTGGAGTCACTCCCAAGATAGAGTAGATTTGGGATAAAATCGAATCAGTGAAATGTGTGCCTTTGTCAGAATCGATGCGGGCTGGTGGGCCAAAACGAGGTACTATCTCTTTAAGAAGAATTTTGGCAACAAAGGCAGCTGTGGCTCGGGGGCTGGGAAAGGCCTCCACCCACTGAGTGAGCTGATCAACTATAACAAGGCAAAATTTATAATGTCCTGCTTTTGGCATAGTAATATAATCAATTTGTAAGTGCTCAAAAGGTGTATATGCTAGAGGACACCCTCCATAAGCTTTGGCCTTAAAAGCATACTGATTATAAGACTGACATGTGGAACAGCCCGAGCAGATTCGAGATGCTGTGTTAGTCACACCTGGTGCTATCCAGGTTCTCTTAATAGAGTCTACAATGCCTTGTGTACCAAAATGGCCTTTTCTGTGAACAGAGAGACATACCTGGTGGTAGAATTTCCGGGGAAGAAGTGGCTTACCTTCCGGAGACACCCAGATGCCATTGATGTGTTTCGCCTTAAATTTCTTTTTCCACTTTTCTACTTCAGAATCGTCATAGGTTAGGTTGGAAGGAATATCCTCAGAAAGTGAAAGGTTAAATACATGTTCAGGAGCTTCTAATGCAGCAAGCTTGGCTGCAGAATCGGCTCGTGCATTTCCCTTTGAAACAGGATCAGTATTCCCTGTGTGGGCAGGGCAATGTACAACGGCTAGGGAAGAAGGCAGTTTCAGGGCATCTAAGAGGTCCTTGATAAGGTCCCCATTGGCAATAGCCTTGCCCGAGGATGTTAGGAAGCCTCGTTGACGCCAAATCATACCAATAAAGTGGCATATGCCAAAGCCATATTTCGAGTCAGTAAAAATGGTGGCACTCTTATCTTTGGCTATATTACAGGCCTGTGTAAGAGCCACAAGTTCAGCAGCCTGTGCACTAAAATGGCAAGGCAGAGAAGCTGCCCAGAGGGTGTCATAATCAGAAACTACAGCAGCTCCAGTAAAACGGGTTCCCTCTCTCATAAATGAGGAACCATCTGTATAGAGGACAAGATCAGGATTTTCTAAAGGTGTATCAAAAAGATCATCACGGGGTTTTTCAGCCATATCAACTAAAGAAGCACAGTCATGCAACAGTTCCCCCGAGAATGGTAAATTAGGGAGTAGTGTTGCTGGATTAAGAACTGTGCAGCGTTTTAAAGTGATATTCTCATTACCTAACAGGGTTATTTCATACTTAGCCAGCCTTTGATCTGAAAAGGCTTGTGTCCTGTGACGTAGTAAGAGAGCCTCCACTTCATGAGGGCATTGCACAGTTAGAGGGTTACCTAGGACCAAATCAGAGGCTTTTTCTACCAAAAGGGCTGTGGCCGCCACTGCTCTAAGGCAAGGTGGCACTCCAGCAGCTACAGGGTCCAGCTGAGTTGAATAGTAGGCTATTAGGGCATTGGTTAGGCCCCAGTGACTGAGTCAGGACTCCAGAAGCCACCCCCCTTTGTTCATGCACAAAGAGAGTGAAAGGCTTACTATAATCTGGTAGTCCTAGGGCAGGTGCTGATAACAAGGCCCGTTTTAATTCTTTTATGGCTGAGAGATGCTGGGGATCCAACTGTAAAATGTCTGGAACAGAACTTTTTGTAAGAGCTATGAGAGGTTTAGTCATTTCACCAAAAGAGGGTATCCATTGTCTACAGTACCCAGCTGCTCCCAGAATGGCTCTTAATTGCTTCTTAGTAGAGGGGGCAGAAAGTTGTTGAATGGCCTGGACTCTCTTAGAAGAGACAGAGCGAGTTCCAGCAGCCAAAATAAATCCTAAATATTCTACCTGGGGCAAACACCATTGTACCTTTGTCTTGGAAACCTTGTGTCCTCTCTTGTGCAGCTCCAGCAGTAAGTGACGGCTATCTTCCTGACAAATTTCAGCATTAGGAGAGGCCAAAAGTAAGTCATCAACATATTGTACTAGTGTGGAGCCTTTAAAGGTAATGGAGGCCAGATCCTGCTGTAAAATTTGGGAAAATAATGTAGGACTGTCTACAAATCCCTGTGGGAGTCTAGTCCAGGTCCACTGTCTATTTTTCCAGGTAAAAGTAAATAAATATTGGAAGTCCTCATGTACTGGTATGGAGAAAAAGGCAGAGCAGAGGTCTACCACTGTGAAACATGTAGATTCATAGGGAATGGAAGAAAGTATGGTAGAAGGGGAAGCCAATATAGCATGTCTAGGGATAACATAATTATTAATTGCTCTAAGATCTTGCACAAAACGATAAACAGGTTTACCATCTGGCCCAGGCTTGGGTTTTTTAACTGGCAAAATGGGAGTATTGCATGGAGAGTGATGACATGGAATAATAATACCCTGGCTTTTCAAAGCCTCAATTATAGGTGTGATCCCTTCTATTGCTTCCCTAGACAATGGATACTGTGGAATGGAGGGGGGTGGTCCCCCTTAACTTTAAAGGTAACAGGCATGGCAGACTTAAGGAGCCCCACCTCATTAGGGGATGAGGCCCATAAAGACTCAGGAATGTCAGAGGGGTTTTTGGATACCTCCCCTGCTGTTCCTTGAGCTTCTGTAAGTAAAATTGGTAATAAATGAACAGTATCCTCTGGCAATTGTAGGGAGACAGCCCCATCTGGAGCACAAGATATGGTTGCTCTAAGCTTACAAAGGAGATCACGACCTAATAAATTTACAGGGGCATCAGGCATGAGTAAAAATGAATGTTCTACTGTTAAGGGCCCCATAGATACCATGCGAGGATTCAATTTTGCCACTCTCTGGCTCTTTCCTGAGACTCCTACTACATTCAAAAATCCTACAGGTCTATACCCAGCATCTGGTTTGCTTATTAATACTGATTTAGAAGCTCCTGTGTCTAGTAAACAGTCATAATACGTGTCCCCTACTTTGAGGGTCACATGAGGTTCATTACTCTGGGGAGGTGAATGAACTGGCACAAGTGCATTCAAAAAATCCAGATCTGGGAATATGTTGCTTTCATTATCTTTGTTCCATTCCTCCCCTTCCTCTTGTCAATCCTGTGCCCCCCTTTGAGGGAGTCCATGGTTACCCTGATTCTGGTTCTGTCCTTCTGTTCCTCCCTGATAGGGTCTACGGTTATCCTGATACTGTCTCTTTGTATCCCCCTGAAAAGATTTATATCCATTTTGATTCTGCCTGTAATAAGGGTTATAATTACTCTGGTTGTTTCCCTTCTGATAAAAGTTTCCAAAATTATTTCGATTTCCCCCAAAGAATTCCTCAAGGCTCTCGGTCATTGTCCTCTTAAGGTCTTGTTTTCTAGTTCTACATTCCCTCAAGAAGTGTTCTTGTTTTTTGCAGTACTCACAAAATTTAGGGGGTTGATAACGATTTTCAATTTTCCAGTTTCTCTGCCCTGTTGTTTCCTGTACTGGAGCTAAAATGTCCTGTCTGTTCCTTTCTTCTCTCTCATTTCCTTCGTAAATATATGTTGCTATTTCTTTAAGTCTGTCAGGACTCAAACTATTCCACCCAGGACATTGCTTTTTAAAATATTTCCGAATTTCTGGTAATGACTGGTTTACAAAATGAGAGCAGATAATATGGGCGTCTCTACTGTCTAATGGGTCTAGTCTAGCATATTGCCTGGCATACTTACACAGCCTGTCATAAAATCTATTAGGTCTCTCATCAGGTCCCTGAACTATATCTATAAATTTTTGCCAGTTATCAGTCTTTCTAATACAGGATTCCATTGCCTTCATCAATGTTTCCCTTGCATCTTTCAACATATCAAAATGCTCAGGGTTATTGGGGTCCCAGTCAGGGTCTTGAATAGGCCACCCAATATCAACCTTTCCCGTGGCTTCCAGGCTGTTTGCTGCAGCTACTATATCTGCTCTTTCTCCTGGGGACAATATTATTTCCATAAGGTCAGTAACATCATTCCAAGTGGGCTGATATGCTCTAAAAATTGCTCTAAACTGCCTGATAACTGCTGTGGGATCTTCATCAAATTTAGGAGTGCTTTGTCCCCATAAAGCCAAATCCTTGGGTGTAAAAGGTGTGTATTGTCTGAGCTTACGTATAGTACCTTTTTGACCATGGGCGAGGATCTCTTGAAGGGGAAAAATTTTTACTTTCTCTGTCTCCTCTACAGGGGAATCATTTCTTTCTTTCTTTATTTGTTTGTTTGGCATGGAGGGTGAGGGAATAAGAGTTGGGTCATTTGGAATTTCAGTCTGAATGGCCTTGGATTTAGTTGTTCTATTGGGCGTTTCGGTTTGGCAGGCCATGTCTGTCTGCCAGTCTATCATTTCAGTTTGGGTGGCAGACTCAGATGTAAACTGGGGCCTGGATTTTCCTTGTTTTATATTGTTAGTATGATAATTTTCACTTGCTCTGGCCCAGATTTTCCAATAACGTAAATGTTCAGGTGGACATCTACTTAGGGTTCTTTGCAAATGCCTCAATGTTTGGGGATCAAATGACCCATATTTGGGCCATTCTTCCTGTAATTCCTCATGCCACATAAAACACAGTCTGATAAGCTCTCCTCTGGTCATGGTTGTATTTAGTCTAAGTTTTCCCTCATTCAAATCCATAAGTAGCTTTCCTAATGGGGAATCCCAGGGAATCATCTTTGTTCTAACATTATCTAGGGCATGCCAAATTCTCCATACCACACCACAAAGCCCCACAAAACCACAAAGAGTAATAAAAATATATTCAAATTCAAGCTGGCCAACATCTTTGATTAGTGAAGGTAAAGCTAGAAAAGGGGTACTGAGGATGTTTAAAAGATCCATTTGAAATTTAAAACAGCCTATACTTGGTAGTTCTTTCCAATTTAAGGGGACAAGGGAGGGGAAACCTTACCCAATCAGAAGATCAGAAGATGAACGTTCGGTTTTCCTTATCGTGGTCAGCCAAACTGTGTAATTTAAGATTCTAAATGTGGATTCTAATGTGTTCCCCCAGTATGGGGGAAACTGACTAAAAATCACTGATAAAACAAGTTTAGGTTTTTAACGGTTTATTGGAAAATAGAAAGAAAAGGATTGAGAACAGAATTCTAACAGCCTGGCATTCCTATCTTTCCTCAAATTTCCTGTGAAGTCCTCTGCCGCCACCACCATCAAGTCCGGAAGCCAAAAAAAAGGCCCGCGCTCTCTGCGCAGGCTCCCTTTCCTCCTTCCTGTCTCCTCCCAGACCATAGGAGGCTCCTCCAGTTGATTGGCTGGTAGACTTGATAGACAGCACCCATGAGCAAACGTCATTTCCTGACGCCAAGGAAAAGCCACAATGCCTCTGAGGCATTTTCCTCATGGTGGAGCTCTCCACAGCAAGTCTCCAGTAGGTGGCGTCATTCCAATCATTACAATATTTACTAGCTGTCTGACCCTGGTAAAATCACTTCACTCTATCTGCATCCTCACCTTTAAAATGAGCTGGAGAAGGAAATGGCCATGCACTCCAGTATCTTTGCCAAGAAAACACCAAGTGGAGTCACAAAGTGTCATATATAACTGAAGGGACTCAAGACCAACAACAAATGTCACTTATCTGGAAACCTTTTAGATTCTTCCAATCCATTTCTCCTACATCATCTCCAGGAAAATAAGGACATTTTACCAGAAATCCTCAAAGACCCCTTCAGACTCTGACCTTTTCTGCTGTATGTTCTAACTTCCTTTCAGCTCTGACAGTGTATCGTGGGAGGATGAGGGGATGCTTGATTGAATAATAATTGATTGTTATCCAGCTACCACTACTCCTTTCTGTACTTGCTGCTTCCCAAGGCCCTTTCCCCACACCCAAAAGCTAAACTACTACTTAATTGCATTATTGGCTTTCCTCCCTAAATATCTCCTAATCATGCCAGGCTCTTCTCCCTTCATCTGTCCTCAGGCTTCTGAGAACAGTAAGCTCAGCACAACAGTCGTTCTCTGGCCCAACTCCATGTAATAACTAACCTCCTGTACACAGGAACCAGCCAAGGTACAGGCAGCAGTGTCTTTCCTATGCTTATAAAAGGCTTTCATCATCAAAGAGCACTTTCAGTCTTCCCTGAGTGGCCAGAGAACACAGTTCCCTTGTGGTGTGGTAATGGCATTCTGGGCTTCTGTGTTTATTCTCTTGGTGAGCATTGTCCTGGTAGGGCTATACAGGCTGGGGGCCTTGCGTCAGAGGAGAGCCAGAGAGCCCCCTCTGGACAAAGGCCCCATCCCCTGGCTGGGCCATGGAAGGGACTTCAGTAAGGATCCCTCCAATTTCTTGAAGAGGATGCAAGAACGTCATGGGGACATCTTCACTGTTCAGATTGCTGGCAGATACATCACCTACGTCACAGACCCCTTTTCCTTTGATGCCATCCTGAAGGAGAAAAGAAGCAAGCTGGACTTTGATGAGTTTGCATCTGAAATGGTATTCAGAGTTTTTGGCTTCTTGAAATGGGAAGGTCAACAGAAGATTATGCACAATACCTCGTCAAAGCACTTAATGGGGACTGGTCTAGTTGGTCTGACCCAGGCCATGATGGATAGTCTAAAGATCCTGCTGGAATCTGATGTTACCATGAGCCCAGGAGCCCAGGAGTGGAAGCAGGCAGGGCTCTTTCAATACTGCTACAACATTGTCTTCAGAGCTGGTTACCAGGTATTATTTGGGAACATCCCCACTAATGATAAGGCAGGCCATGCTCAGGAGCTCCTGCAATCCCAGAAAGTCTTTGAGGAATTCAGGAAATTTGACATTCTCTTTCCCCAGGCATTTTACTCTGTGCTCCTGCCCAAGGAGAAGCAAGAAGTGAGGAGGCTCAAACACTTCTTCTGGGATCTTCTCTCTGCACAGAAGATCCTGGAGAAGGATAATGTGAGTGGATGGATCCTTTCCATTCAGCAGCAGCTGGCTGACCTGGGAATGCCTGAGCTAGGGCTGAGCCAATTTAACTTTGTACTTCTCTGGGCTGCCCAGGGCAACACAGGGGTTGTAGCCTTCTGGACCCTCCTCTTCCTCATGAAGAATCCCAAAGCTCTGAAGGCTGTGAGAGAGGAGGCAGAAAGAGTCCTCAGGAGAATGGGGCAGGAGGTGAGACCAGGTGGGGTGCCCATCAATGTTGACTATAGCATGCTGCAGCAGACCCCAGTGCTGGACAGTGTCATGGAGGAGACATTACGCTTGGTGGTTGCTCCTATCCTGATCAGGGCTGTCATGGAGGACATGATCCTGAAAATGGATGATGGCAGGGAGTATGTCCTCCGCCAGGGAGATTTAGTTGCTATCTTCCCCTATCTCTTCCTCCATATGGACCCAGAAATCTACCCAGACCCCACTACATTCAAATATGACCGTTTCCTGAACCCTGATGGCAGCAGAAAAGTAGCTTTCTACAAGCAAGGGAGAAGGGTTAAATCGCCCGTGTTGCCATGGGGTGCTGGTACCTCCATCTGTCCTGGGAGGTTCTTTGCCCTCAATGAGATGAAGATGTTTGTGTTCTTGATGGTCACACAGTATGATATAGAGTTAGTTGATCAGGAGGTAAAGATCCCTTCAATAAATGTGAAGCGCTGGGGAATTGGTGCCATGCAGCCAATTCATGATGTCCAGTTCCAGTATCGAATACACTTCTAGTTTGGTGGTGACAACTTTTGTAAAATCTCAAGGATTCCGTGAGGTACAGTCACTACCTCCCCTTTCTAACGAACCTCTTGTTGTCCACAATCTCCTCTCCTATAACATGGATCTTGTCCTCACCACTCTACTAAACTGCTCTCCAATGCCTTTTCCAATCAACACATCCAATCCTCTTTTCTCAGGCTTCTTTCACTTGTCTGTAGCCTTGGATACTCCTGACTATGCCTTCTTTCTGAAGACTCCCTTCTTTCTGGGTTTCCTCTCTGACTCTTGCTTAATCTCCTGGATTGATTCTTTTTCTGCTATTGGGTAGAGGTTGCAGAGAGATTGAATACTAAGGGAAAATCCTCCACACAGTTAGGACTGTCCCATGGCACAATGGGCTGCCTTGGACACAGTGGGCACAGGGAGGGGTAGCATGGTGGGACAGTGGCAGTGAAGGTCAGCAGTCAAAGACTGGACAACTCCTTTTCTGGGGTGTTGTTCAGGGGACTGAACTTCCTGCTGAAGTCCAAGTCAGACTAGCTGGCCTCTGAGGTCCCTTCCTGGCTCAGTTTCTAGGAGTGAACAGCCATTTGTAGGACATCTTGGTTCCTGTGACCCTGCTCTCTTCCTGTAACTGACTTTCCCTTCTCTGTGTCCTCTGCAGGCTCATTCTCTTCCTCCTGCTCCTGAGCTCCCAAGGCTCTGTGCTTGGTCTTCTATCCTTTCCCTTTACTTTCTCCCTTGACAGTCTCTTTCACACCAAGACTACAGTTAGAACCTCTATTCATATCATTCCAAGTCTGCATTCCAGATCAGGTTGTTGGTCATTTTCCTGTCCAGGATATTTGACTGCCTTTGTCTAGCTGCATCTTGATATCCCAATTATACATATCCTTGACTAAAATCATCCTCAAACCTGAGTCCTTTCCCAACTTGTGCTTCTATCTGTTATTGATACCAATATCTTCCCAGGGACCCAGACTCTAAGTGTTGGAGTCATTTTTAAGTCCAACCTCTTCCTCTCTTGTCTTATTAGCCAGTCACTACCTAAGATTTTCCTCTCCAATCTCTCTACGTCTGTCCAATTCTTTCTGTACCCACTCTCATAGCCCTGGATGTGTGGGGCATCACTTCTCATCTGGACTATTGCAGTGCTCTCCTGCCTAGTTTCCCTGTCCCACCACTCCAATTTCTATAGAATACCAGATTCATCTCCCTAGAGTAATTCTATGACACCATGACTCCCCAGTTCAAGGATATCCTATGTCTCCCATTGCCTATAGGATAAAGTCCAAGCCCCTTAACCCAGCAGTCAAGACCCCCAACATACAGGTGCCACTCTTTCTTAAGTACATTCTTTCCCCACACAGCTCCTGTGCATACTATCTTTTTCTTCTAATGTGAACCATTTACAGTTTGTCCAAGATGCTCCTCTGACTTGTGGCATAAGCAGAGCTTTGCTTCTGCATGGTGTAGCATAAAGAATATTGGCACTGGAATCAAAACACCAGGGCTCAGTCCCCAGCTTTGCTTGCTATAACTGGATATTTGAAGTCCTTTCACCTCTGTAAGGCTCAGCTTCCTCTCCCATAAAACAAGAGTGTCTGACTAGATGAGCTCCCAGCCTTTCCAATTCTAAAAACCATCATACTCTGCTGAGAATACTCTTCCCCACATCTCTCTCTATTTAAATTTTATCCATTTTTGGATTCTGGGATATGGTGGGGTTTTTCTGGTGTCCATTTTATCTCCAACTGGAGGCTACACTCTCCTTGAGGATGCCTATGGAATTGTATCGAAGAGTAAGGAGTGGTAAGTATCCACTCAGTACTGTTTGGCCAGAGGGTGTCCTGCCTAATGGCCACAGGTTTTGGGGTTGACTTGGTTGTCCTCTCCCTGGAGAGGGATATTAGCATAGTTCACATTACCCTTTAACACCATTCAACTAAGCTGGGAAATACTTTTTACAGCCAATATCCCTGATAAAGGCCTCATTTCTCAAAGACAGAAAGAACTGAGTCCAATTTATATGAGTACAAGTCGTTCCGTATTGAGAAAAGGTCAAAGGATATGAACAGCTGATTTTTAGATGAAGAAATCAAAGCTACCTATAGTCCTATAAAAATGCTTTAAATAACTATTGAGTAGAGAGATGCAAATTAAAAGAACTCTGAGGTACCACCTCCTAGCCATCAGATTTGCTAATGTGACAGAAAAGGAAAATGGTCAGTGTTGTAAGGGAGGTGGAAAAAGTGGGACACTAATGCACTTTCGGTGGAGTTGTGAGTTGCTCCAACCACTTTGGAGAGCAGCTTGGAAGTATGTCCAAAGGATAGAAAACTGTGTATATTCTTTCTTCCAGCAATATCACTACCAGATCTATATGCCAAAGAGATACAGAAAAAAGGAAAAACAAAATGGCCGGACAATTTGTGGTATTTGATAGTGTGGTAAAAAAATATGAAAGTTTTTTAACAGTCGGTTAGGATAACTGAAAGATGCCAGTTTTTTTTTAAGAACCACCCGTTCGGGGAGGAGACCAACGGCATGAGCTACGCACGCCAGTCCGCCTGCTGCACACATCAGACTGCCTGCTAGCACTCCACTTCCGGGGTGTGAGCTTAAAAGTCAAGGAGAGAACCGAAGTGGGAGTTTTTTCCTGCTCTGCTGGTCTCCTGACTGCGGTGCACAGACAGTCTCTCTCTCCCCAAAGGTGGCCTTCTCTTTTGGTGAGTTTTATAAGGAATATAGACTAAGCTTAGACTTAAGATGATTTGTATTATGTTTCTGCTTTCCTATCCTTCTAATCAACATCACCTTGTGACTACCATACAATAAATGGTCTATCTAGAAAACCAGAAGCTTCTTCCATTTACTAGTCTGGGAGATAAATTAAGGGAAAGGTTAAAGAGGGGAGATTTATGATCTAATATCCAATTTTAAATCTCACAGTTTGGTGACCCTGAAGGGACCTTAAGGACCCTCCCACCCTCCCTAGTTTGGCCACAAGCCAGCTAATTTGGTGGATTTTCCAAATACCCCCCCTCCCCCATGGACTTTCCCTTTGTCTAATCTCCCTTAAAGACTTTAAGCCTCTAAAAGCCTTGTTTTAAAGGAAAAAGCCAGTTCAGTTTAAAATGTGATTGAATATGTCATTTTCCCTTTGGTTTTTTCATTTTTTTGCATTGGAGCGTGTTGGGGTACCATACTGTCCAAACTTAGACATCTAGTTTACTCGGTATTCCTTCATTGTGTTATCGATCTCCTCCTCACTCACACAGCAAAATCTTTTTGATATAATGGTATGAGTGTAACTGTCTCCACTGAAAATGTGTTTAATATTAGTAGGAATTTTATTCCTGCAGTTGAAATAAATTGTAATACCATACTCACAATAGTTCACATGACTATAACTCTCATTATGGGTATTATCATGGTTGTAATGTGGAAAGAGATTAAAGGTAGACCATGTGGCAAGAGAGACACTAAGATGGCTCCCTCTGCTGAAGGTAACCCAGCCCCACCACGTGGTGAGGGAGACGCTAAGATAGCTCCCCCTACTGGAGGTAACCCAGTTATAGAAACATATATTGGCCAGTCTTTAGAATCAAATCAGCTGAAACTACTTCCCTTGCAGGAAGATATAGAACTTAATAAAAAGGGAGTGTCACTTCAGATTAGAAAATATCACCCCTTTACAGCAACTGACTTGAGCTCATGGAAAACAATCTTCCCTAGTTTTGAGAAACATCCAAATGGTGTAGTTTCACAGTTAAGGACTATATTTAATATATATCAACCCACTTGGGCTGATGTTACTTGCCTTATGGAAACTTTACTGTCCCCAACTTAGATTACAGATATTATCTCAGCAGGAAATGCCCTTATTGCGAAGGGTAAGGCTGATGAGGAATGGCCTCTAAAGGATCCAGAGAGGAATTATAATAATGACAGGGATTTCCAAAGATTAAAAGATGCTAGGGAAACACTTCTGAAGGGAATGGAATTATGCTCTATAAAACCCGAAAACTGGACGAAATTTATGAGCACATTTCAGAAGGCTAATGAAAGACCAAGCGATTTTACGATAGGCTTTGTGAGACCGCCAGGCAATACACCAGATTAGATCCAATTGATTCAAAAGATTCTTATATTATTCTCAACATGTTTATTTGTAATTCACTGCCAGAAGTACGTAAATATTTTCTGACCCAATGTCCAGATTGGAGGAGCTTAACAGCTGATAGACTTAAGGAACTTGCAAATTATGTCTTTGACTCACGTGAGACAGGTCCAGATCACCCCAAACAGAGCATTCTGGCACCGGTGATTCCTAGTCAGCCATGTGAACACCAGAACAAGGGCACTAAGGTGTGTTGTTCCTGTCAGCCATGTGAACACTGGAACAAGGATACTAAGGTATGTTGTTACTGTCATAAGGAGGGGCATGAATTGAGAGAATGTAGGACTTGGAGAAGAAATTCTAATTCTAATTACAGGCGAAATCAAAATAGAAATAGATCTTTTCGGAGGAATACAGAAAGGCAGTACCAGAATAATGGTAACCAAGGTCACTCTCAGAGGAGGGCACAGGATTGATGGGGTCTTGGGGAGGAATGGAACATAGATAATGAAAGCCATATATTCCCAGATCCAGATTTTTTGAATGCCCTTGTACCAGTCCATTCACCTCCCCAGAGTAAAGAACCACATGTCACCCTAAAAGTGGGGGAGACTTATTATGATTGTCTGCTAGACACAGGAGCCTCTAAATCAGTATTAGTAAGCAAACCAGATGTTGGGTGTAGACCTGTAGGATTTTTGAATGTAGTAGGAGTCTCAGGAAAGAGCCAGAGAGTGGCAAAATTGAATCCTCGCATGGTATCTATGGGGCCCTTAACAGTAGAACATTCATTTTTACTCATGCCTGATGCCCCTGTAAATTTATTAGGTCGTGATCTCCTTTGCAAGCTTAGAGCAACCATATCTTGTGTTCCAGATGGGGCTGTCTCCCTACAATTGCCAGAGGATACTGTTCATTTATTACCAATTTTACTTACAGAAGCTCAAGGAACAGCAGGGGAGGTATCCAAAAACCCCTCTGACATTCCTGAGTCTTTATGGGCCTCATCCCCTAATGAGGTGGGGCTCCTTAAGTCTGCCATGCCTGTTACCTTTAAAGTTAAGGGGGACCACCCCCCTCCATTCCACAGTATCCATTGTCTAGGGAAGCAATAGAAGGGATCACCCCTATAATTGAGGCTTTGAAAAGCCAGGGTATTATTATTCCATGTCATTACTCTCCATGCAATACTCCCATTTTGCCAGTTAAAAAACCCAAGCCTGGGCCAGATGGTAAACCTGTTTATCGTTTTGTGCAAGATCTTAGAGCGATTAATAATTATGTTATTCCTAGACATTCTATAGTCGCAAACCCGGCTATGATAATTTCATCAATTCCCTATGAATCTCCATGTTTCACAGTGGTAGACCTTTGCTCTGCCTTTTTCTCCATACCAGTACATGAGGACTTCCAATATTTATTTGCTTTTACCTGGAAAAATAGACAGTGGACCTGGACTAGACTCTCACAGGGATTTGTAGACAGTCCCACATTATTTTCCCAAATTTTACAGCAGGATCTGGCCTCCATTACCTTTAAAGGCTCCACACTAGTACAATATGTTGATGACTTACTTTTGGCCTCTCCTAATGCTGAAATTTGTCAGGAAGACAGCCGTCACTTACTGTTGGAGCTGCACAAGAGAGGACACAAGGTTTCCAAGTCAAAGGTACAATGGTGTTTGCCCCAGGTAGAATATTTAGGATTTATTTTGGCTGCTGGAACTCGCTCTGTCTCTTCTAAGCGAGTCCAGGCCATTCAACAACTCTCTGCCCCCACTACTAAGAGGCAGTTGAGAGCCATTCTGGGAGCAGCCGGGTACTGTAGACAATGGATACCCTCTTTTGGTGAAATGACTAAACCTCTCATAGCTCTAACAAAAAGTTCTGTCCCAGACATTTTACAATTGGATCCTCAGCATCTCTCAGCCATAAAAGAATTAAAACGGGCCTTGTTATCAGCACCTGCCCTAGGACTACCAGATTATAGTAAGCCTTTCACTCTCTTTGTGCATGAACAAAGGGGGGTGGCTTCTGGAGTCCTGACTCAGTCACTGGGGCCTAACCAACGCCCTAATAGCCTACTATTCAACTCAGCTGGACCCTGTAGCTGCTGGAGTGCCACCTTGCCTTAGAGCAGTGGCGGCCACAGCCCTTTTGGTAGAAAAAGCCTCTGATTTGGTCCTAGGTAACCCTCTAACTGTGCAATGCCCTCATGAAGTGGAGGCTCTCTTACTACGTCACAGGACACAAGCCTTTTCAGATCAAAGGCTGGCTAAGTATGAAATAACCCTGTTAGGTAATGAGAATATCACTTTAAAACGCTGCACAGTTCTTAATCCAGCAACACTACTCCCTAACTTACCATTCTCGGGGGAACCATTGCACGACTGTGCTTCTTTAGTTGATATGGCTGAAAAACCCCGTGATGATCTTTTTGATACACCTTTAGAAAATCCTGATCTTGTCCTCTATACAGATGGTTCCTCATTTATGAGAGAGGGAACCCGTTTTACTGGAGCTGCTGTAGTTTCTGATTATGACACCCTCTGGGCAGCTTCTCTGCCTTGCCATTTTAGTGCACAGGCTGCTGAACTTGTGGCTCTTACACAGGCCTGTAATATAGCCAAAGATAAGAGTGCCACCATTTTTACTGACTCGAAATATGGCTTTGGCATATGCCACTTTATTGGTATGATTTGGCGTCAACGAGGCTTCCTAACATCCTCGGGCAAGGCTATTGCCAATGGGGACCTTATCAAGGACCTCTTAGATGCCCTGAAACTGCCTTCTTCCCTAGCCGTTGTACATTGCCCTGCCCACACAGGGAATAGTGATCCTGTTTCAAAGGGAAATGCACGAGCCGATTCTGCAGCCAAGCTTGCTGCATTAGAAGCTCCTGAACATGTATTTAACCTTTCACCTTCTGAGGATATTCCTTCCAACCTAACCTATGATGATTCTGAAGTAGAAAAGTGGAAAAAGAAATTTAAGGCGAAACACATCAATGGCATCTGGGTGTCTCCGGAAGGTAAGCCACTTCTTCCCCGGAAATTCTACCACCAGGTATGTCTCTCTGTTCACAGAAAAGGCCATTTTGGTACACAAGGCATTGTAGACTCTATTAAGAGAACCTGGATAGCACCAGGTGTGACTAACACAGCATCTCGAATCTGCTCGGGCTGTTCCACATGTCAGTCTTATAATCAGTATGCTTTTAAGGCCAAAGCTTATGGAGGGTGTCCTCTAGCATATACACCTTTTGAGCACTTACAAATTGATTATATTACTATGCCAAAAGCAGGACATTATAAATTTTGCCTTGTTATAGTTGATCAGCTCACTCAGTGGGTGGAGGCCTTTCCCAGCCCCCGAGCCACAGCTGCCTTTGTTGCCAAAATTCTTCTTAAAGAGATAGTACCTCGTTTTGGCCCACCAGCCCGCATCGATTCTGACAAAGGCACACATTTCACTGATTCGATTTTATCCCAAATCTACTCTATCTTGGGAGTGACTCCAAAATTCCACACGCCCTACCATCCACAAAGTTCAGGCCAAGTTGAACGTATGAATAAAGAGCTTAAGAGTATGATTGGCAAATTATGTACTGAAACCCATTTGAAATGGCCTGATGTTCTACCATTGGCATTATTCTATCTATGAAGTAGACCAAGAGGAGAACTTCATATATCTCCTTATGAAATGCTTTTTGGTCACCCTCCTATCTAAGCTAAAACTTTTTCCCCAGTTTATACATCACTGGTGGGAGGTGATACTTCTGTTGCCTCCTATATACAGGAATTACAGACCAGGCTACGTGAACTCCATGAGGCAGGAGCTGTGGTCCAGGCAGGCCCATTAGACTTTTCATTGCATAACTTCAACCCAGGAGATAAAATATATGTAAAGAATTTTCAGAGAAACAGTGGAACCCAACCTGCCTGGGAAGGACCTTTTCAGGTATTATTGACAACTCCTACTGCCATTAAAATTGGTGGAAAAGACTCATGGATTCATTGCTCTCATGTAAAGCCTGCACCATTCATAGGTGAAGAGATTTCAGATAGACCTGAGGTAGACGCTAAAGAGCTAAAAACCCTAACGATAGCAACTGTTAAAGAGCAAAGAGAGTTCAGAGGAAATAGGCAGTTCCCATTTGATAATCCCACTGATCAGTTAAATGCTTTGGGACTCAGTCTTCCTAAAGTATGAGGAGACAGAAATTGCCTTTTTAGGGCTTTAGCAGACCAGCTAGAAGGTCACTGTAGAAATCATCTCAGACATAGACAAGAAGCTGCTTTTTACATGATTAACCATAGACAAGAGTTTGAGTCTTTTAGAGTAAATGACTCCCCTTTTGAAGAATATGTTGATGAATTAAAGAAATTTGGAAAGTGGGGAGGAAATGATACAATTGTAGCATTTGCTAAGCAGCATCAGCTGAATGTGGTAGTTCATCAGTTAAATCAGCCTTTATTGAAAATCAGTGGCACAGACAAAACTGATGCTAGAGAACTCCACATTTTCTACCATAAAGAACATTATGACAGCATTAGAAAGATCAATGACAATTCAGAAACCCCTGCCACTTTGGCATGAAGAGAATTGGGGAACCAGTTAAAACAATGTGGCATACCCCAAACTCTAGCAGCTTAAATACCTTAAAATTTAATAAGCATTTCCTTCTACAGGCAAAAGCACTGAAGCATATGGCCTAGTTTTCTGGCCCACCTCAATTTCTCCCACCCTTTCCCTACCCTATACCTATTTTTTTCTAATCCTTTTTGTTTTTGTTTTTGTTTTGTTTTGACTTTTGAAAGGCACTGAAAAGACCTGGAATTCACCACACCTTTAAGTTCTTCAAGAGCACAAAAGGGTGCTTAGCAAATCTTTTGCTTTTTATTTTTGGTTTTTGGTTTTGCTTTGTTTTTTTGACTTTTGTTTCTTTTGCTTTTCTTTAAAACTAAACTAAGTGACTTTTCAAAGACATTTTAAGTATATGCTGTGGGTGAGGCCATTGGGCCTCAGAAGCTAACAGAATTCTTTTTTTTTACTCTTTCTTTTTGAGAGAGGGTTACTAAACCCTATTGCTTGATACTTCACTGAAAACATTGAATATTGAATCTTGCTAATTGAAGTCTTATTTCTTTTTGATGAATTAATCACCACTTTAAGTATCTGCTACTGTTATACTAGAGAATTCATGTATAAGATGATGTGGTCTACTTGCTAAAAGAAGATTATGTAATAATGTCTAAAAGAAGATTATGTAACAATGTCTAATATAATCAGCTATTTATATTCGTTTATTATTTATATATCATTATACCCTGGGTATGGTTTGGAATTATTGCATATATCACTAATATGTTCTCAGTTATGCAGCATAGTACGCATTTCTACCATCATACTGTCTTTGGTGAAATTAATGAAATTTCGGAAGTATGGAAACTTATCATTTCAGAGACTAACTTGCTGTGAACTCTGATGCAGGCCCTGGAGAAAATATATGTGCAACAAAAGGAGAGACAGGTATACATAAGTCCATGGTTTGCTTATGATGGTGACTATGTAGAGTACAATTACTAGGCACAGTCCAGTATTCATCCTCTCTCCCTCCTAATTTAACTTAATTTAACTGAACTTATTTATCTATTTATCTCACTCAGTTGATCTCACCTGTAGCCTAGCACAATCACTGGCTGTCTCTGAACCATGAGATATGGTATGATAACCTTTCCATAACATTTTCAGGTGTCATGAACACATACTAAATTTGACTTTGATCCAGACACATGGTGGTAAAAAGTGTTACTGATTGCATAACTACCTCAACCCTCTATTAGAAGTCTAAGGATATAAAGGAGGGAATGTAATGGAATTTATTAATTTGATCATGGACAATGCTATGCTAAGGTTTAGTAAAAAATACAGCAATTCAAACAGTTAAAGAAGATAATCCAGCTTTCCAGACCAGAGTCCAGAATCCAGCTTTCCAGACCAGAGTCCAGAATCCAGTTTTCCAGACCAGAATCCAGTTTCCTCCTGATGACATCTTACCACTTCAAGAAGACAAGAGAACTCAGAGACTGTATATGAACTGTTTTGCTTTATTAGTTTTTACTATCTCCCTTCTGTTATAATATATACTATCTGTAACATGTGCTCTCTGCAGAGGCTCTCCCTTTGCAAGACTAATGTCAAAGCATCAGTTCATGAGGACAAAAAAAATCGCCCCTCTGGACAAAACGTTCCTCTCTTCCTTTTCTATATTGTTGTTCACATATTATTAGTTAGCAATAGTTATTATATTCTTTTTACTGTTCCATCAAGGAAACATTCTGTTTCTTGAGGAAGCAAAGGGGGGAAATGTGGTAAAAAAATATGAAAGTTTTTTAACAGTCGGTTAGGATAACTGAAAGATGCCAGTTTTTTTTTTAAGGACCACCCTTTCGGGGAGGAGATCAATGGCATGAGGTACGCACGCCAGTCCGCCTGCTGTGCACATCAGACTGCCTGCTAGCACTCAACTTCCGGGGTGCAAGCTTAAAAGGCAAGGAGGGAACAGAAGTGGGAGTTTTTTCCTGCTCTGCTGGTCTCCTGATTGCGGTGCACAGACAGTCTCTCTCTCCCCAAAGGTGGCCTTCTCTTTTGGTGAGTTTCATACGGAATATA
Organism: Dromiciops gliroides; assembly: GCF_019393635.1. NCBI lineage: Eukaryota > Metazoa > Chordata > Mammalia > Microbiotheria > Microbiotheriidae > Dromiciops > Dromiciops gliroides. The sequence goes on from NC_057861.1 coordinate 671,746,941, forward strand.
GACTAAGCTTAGACTTAAGACGATTTGTATTGTGTTTCTACTCTCCTATCCTTCTAATCAACATCACCTTGTGACTACCATACAATAAATGGTCTATCTAGAAAACCAGAAGCTTCTTCCATTTACTAGTCTGGGAGATAAATTAAGGGAAAGGTTAAAGAGGGGAGATTTATGATCTAATATCCAATTTTAAATCTCACAATAGTCAAGGAATACAATTGTGCTATGATAAATGATGAACAGGCTGATATAAAAAAAAACCCTGGAAAGTCTTACATTAGCTCATGAAAAGTGAAGTGAGAAGAACCAAGAGAACACTGTAGACTGTAACAGCAATATTATAGGAAGACCAACTGTGAATAACTTAGCTCTTCTCAGCAATACAGTGATCCAAGGCGATTCCAAGACTCTTGATGGAAAATGTTGTTTCCCTTCAGAGAAGGAACTGATGTCTGAATACAGAATGAAGCATACTGTTGTTTCTTTCTTTCTTTGTTTTCCCTGCCTTCTTCTTCCTCCTCCTTCCTTCCTTGCCTCCTCTCTCCCTCCTTCCCTCCCTCCCTCTTTCTTTTGATGTTCATGTTTTCTTGCACAAAATAACGAATATAGAATTGTTTCATATGATTACATATGTATAACCTACATCAGATTATATACTGTGTCAAGAAAAGTGGAGGGGAGGAAAGGAGGGATAGAATTTAGAACTAAAAATGTGAAATAAACAATGAGTTTTAAAGATGGTGTTGACATGTAAGTGGAGGAAAAATAAAATATCATTTTAAAAAACCTCACTTGATCCATCCATGCCCTATAATTATCATCCCATATCTCTCCTCTATTTTGTGACAAATTTCTTGAGAAAGCCCTGTATGATAGGTGCTTCCATCCTTTTTTCTTTCATTCTTTTCTTAACACTGTACAATCTAGCTTTTGTCCTTAGTATTCAAACAAAATTGCACTTTCCTAAGTTTCCAGTGACCTCTCAATTGTCCCATCTAATTGGCATCTCTATAACTTTTGGCACTGTTGATCACTCTCTGAGTGGATCTGCTCACAGAAGAGTAGGAGCCAGTCAAGAAAGTGTCATGGGTCACTCACCTGTTCCTGAGCTTTACACTCCTCTACCACAGATAATTACTAGACAGACATATTCCTAATTTTATATCAAACACAGGCTAACATTGGAAAACCAGGTAGCATGTTTTTTATTTAGGACAATGAAGGTTAAGTGAGTTACCCAGGGTCACATAGCTAGTAAGTGTCAATTGTCTGAGGCTGGATTTGAACTCAGGTCCTCCTGAATCCAGGACTGGTGCTTCATCTACTGCACCACCTAGCTGCTCATCATGCACTTTTTAAGACTTCTCTGGCCTTCTTCAAAGTCCAGTCATGTTGGGAGGGAAAGTAGCCTGAGATTTCAAGGGTTGAGTGGCCAGTGGATATCTTTCAGCCTTTAGGAAGCCTCTGGGAGCAATTGGGAGGAATTATGATGGGAGCTTCACCTGCTTGAAAAATTGCCTATTGCACTTTTCCACTGGATCATTAATAGGACCACAACCTACCTTTGTGCAGACCTAAAGTATCTTGTAAAGAGAGGTTTGACTATTCTTGGAGTACCCCAAGTTTTACATGTAACCTGTGTCACCAAGGCCACTGAGGCATCATATTAGAATGCTGAAAGAGAAAATGGGGACCAGATTAAACAACTACTTGGTTAAGCTTTACTTACTCTTTAGTTTTCTACAAGCCAGCTGGGTAAACTGTGAAGAAGTTAATGGACTCTGGGCTTTTGAATTATGTTGTTGTCCTTACCTGCTGATTCTATATAGTGAGCCAGCCATTTTCTCTGGTTTGTCAGCCTTCAATATAGTTGTGTGGCAGGGATTTGGGACTAGGGTGGTGTGATGATAGTAGAATCTATTCAACCCAAAGCTTTCTTTCCTTCTCCTTCCAAAAGTGGTTGTATTTGGAGGCATGTGAGGCAATGGCTCCCACACTGAATTACCATCATCACTGATAATTCCCATTTGCATAACACTTTGGGACTTAAGTCATTCACAATTGCTAATCAAATAGTACTGCTATCACTATGGACAATGTCCTCCCAGTTCTGCTCACTTCACTATACATCAGTTCATATGAGTCTTTCCACGCTTTTCTGGGATCATCCTATTTGTCATTTCCTATAGTACAATACCATTACACTACAATTATATACTACAGCTTCTTCAGTCATTCCTCAATTGATGGACATTCCCTTGATTCCACATTCTTAGCCACCACAAAGAGTTGCTATAAATATTTTTTGTTCAATTTTCACTCTTTTCTCTTTTTCATGATTGCTATTGTTAACTGTGTCCTTGCCTCCTATTCCCTTCCCTATGGTATTTATTCTATTATCTATCTTCTTTCACCCTATTCCTCTTCAAAAGGGATTTGATTTCTTTTGTACCCTCTCCCAATCTGCCCTCAGTTCATTTGCCCCTTGCTCTTTATCCCACTCCCCTCCTATTTTCTTGCAGGGTTAGATAGATTACTCCTACAATTGAGTGTGTATATTATTGCCTTCTTGAGCCACTTCTGATGAGATTAAGTCTTTGAGCCTATTCTTATGAATGTAAAGTTCATTTACTGCCCTGCTCCTCCCCCATCTCTTCCCTCATTCCCTAAACCCTTTCCTGTTTCTTTCATGTGGGATGTCACTCCATGCTACCTCTGCCCTTCCCCTATCCCCAGTGCATTCCTCTAACCCCTCAATTTTCCCCTAAAGATGTCACCAAGGGACAGCTAGGTGACACAGTGGACAAAGCATCCACCGTAGACCCAGGGGGATGCCAGCCAAAACTCAGCCTCAGACACAAGACATTAATCCACTACATGCCCACAGGTATGTCTCCCAACTCCAATATTTTTATGGTTCTCTAGGGTCTTGTATTTGAAAGTCAAATTTTCCATTAAGTTCAGGTTTTTTTCATCATGAATACCTGAAACTCCTCTTTTTCATTGAAGTCCCGTTTTTTCCTCTGATAGATTATACTCAGTTTTGCTGGATACCTGATTCTTGCTTGTAATCCCAATTCCTTTGCCCTCTGGAATATCATATGTCATGCACCCCTGCCCCTGTCCTTTAATGTAGAAGCTGCTAGATGTTTTGCTATCCTGACTGTGGCTCCACAGTACTCAGTTTCTTCCTTTTTGGCAGCTGGCAATATTTTCTCTTTGACCTAGGAGCTCTGGAATTTGGCTATAATATTCCTGGGAGTTTTCCTTTTGGGTTCTCTTTCAGGAGGGGATCAGTGGATTCTTTCAATTTCTATTTTACCTTCTGCTTCTAGAATATCAAGGCAATTTCCCCTGACAAACTCTTGGAAAATGATATCCAAACTCTTTCCTTGATCTCTACTGGAACTTTATTCAAGTTTGGCATGTTTCCTAAGAAGATATTTCGCATTGCCCTCTTTTAAAAATTCATTTGGATTTGCTTTATTGTGTCTTGGTTTCTCATAAAGTCACTGCCTTCCATTTGTTCAATCCTAATTCTTAGGCAATTATTTTCATCAGAAAGCTTTTCCACTTGGATTTTCAAGCTGTTGACTTTTTTCTCATGTCTTTCCTGCATCATCCTCATTTCTCTTTCCATTTTTCCTCTTCCTATCTAACTTCATCTTCAAAGTCCTTTTTGAGCACTTCTATGGCCTGAGACCAATTCATATTTTTCTTGGAAGCTTTAGATTTAGGGACCCTGACATTGACATCTTTCTATAAGGGTTAACCTCTATCTTCTTTTTCACTAAAGAAACTTTCTATGGTCCTCACCTTTCTCTGTCTCTTTATCTTGCCTTTCAGCTCCCTAAAGTGGGGCATTGTTTCCAGGCTGTACTATCTTAAGCTTCAGGAGGTCCCAGGGGTTATGATTAAAGAGGAGCAGGTTCTTCACTCACCTGGCCTATTCCCTGGTTCATAGAAGACCCAGAACAACTTGCTAATTAACCATCTTTGTGTGCTATGGTTGTCAGCTCTGACGATCCAGTGCGCCTCCCCTACCTGGGCCACTGCTACTCAAGCCTACCTCCTGGCTGCCAGCAGGGGTGAAAAACCCAAGTTCTACCTCAGCACCAGGAGAGACCCCTGTAATCTCCTTCCTGCCAAGGGCTCAGCCTTCTCACCAGACAGTGAGTTTAGTTCCAGATGACAGTGGCGCTGTAGTTGATTCAGAGGCTCTGGGGGTCTCTTTCTCTGGTGAGGCCTTTCTGGGACTGGATCTGTGTCAGGGTGACTGTGGGGTTGGGCTCCACTCCTGTCTCAGCACAGCAGCTCTCTCCTCAGCACATTCTTTTGGGGATTTTGCTGCTCCAGGATTGTCCTATGGCATCATTTGGCACCTTGGGACTTAAAAAGTGCTTTCCCCAATGTAAAGCAGGGAATGGTCAATTGAGAATCAGAGGACCTGGGTCTGAATACTAGATGTGTTGTTGACTGGCTATGTGACCTAGTGCCAAGTTACTGCATCTCTCTGTACCTCAGATTCCTCATGTGTAAAATGAAGCCTTTGATCAGGTTATCCCATAGGCCTGTACCAATGGAGGTTGGGATTTTCATCTTTTCAGTTGGACTTGCTTCTCAAGGGCAGCCCTTTGTCTCTGGCACCTCCTTTATCATGCTCAAGCTGATGCATTCAGCTGGGGTAATTATACTCTTTGAGAAAGGGCAGAAGCCTTTAATTTAGGATTGGCAGAAGACTCTCTAATTCTGCTCCTTTCTCTGGACTCTGAGGGTGTTTTGCACTACCTCCCAGGCATCAGGTGTCACAGCAGAGAAGCACAGCCCCTTGTACTCAAGGCTATGAGGTCTTTTATGAACCTTTTCTGAATGGAAATGAGGTCATCATAGTGAGAAATGTTTCTCTAGCTTATGGTAAACAACTAAATCCTCATCTCTGCCAGCTATGCCACAAGCAGGTAATATACATACACACATACATACATACATACATACATACATACATACATACATATGTATGTATGTTTCAAACAGTCATAACCGTCTTCTTGGCCAGGAGGTTGGCATGTCATTATTCCCCAGTTACTAACTCCAAAGTTCTCCTGTTGGTTATTTGCCAATGAGCAAGTGAAACAGAGAACACAAAAGTAGACTTTGCCCTTGTTGTTTTTCATCTCTTTGAGTCAATTCTGACTCTTCTGGAACCCATTTGGGCTCTTCTCGGCAAAGATCTGGGAGTACTTTGCCATTTCCTTCTCCAGAACATTTTATAGATGAGGAAACTGAGGCAAGTAAGGTTAAATGATTTGTCCAGGGTAACATAGCCCTGGCTAAGGACAAAGTTTTGGCAACAGCTTTTCTAAGGAGTTTTTCATAGGAAAGTAATTGATTTTTGTCTTTGCCTCTTTTTGATGTCAAAATTGTCAGTGTCTGAAAGGGCAACAACCTTACCCATGAATTTGAAATCAGTAAATGATTTGAGGGAAAAGGGAGCAAAGCAACATTTTTTAAAAACTTAGGCATTTTATTTATTTTTATTATATTTTTTATTTAGAATTTTCCCCAAATTACATGTAAAAATAATTTTTTCATATTGAGTTATTAAAAACTTTATTTCCCAAATTTTCTTCCTCCCTCCTTCCCCACCCTAAGAAATCAAGCAATTCCATATAAGTTATACGTGTGCAGTTTATGTAAAACATCTTCACATTGAAGAAAACAGATAAAATATCATTAGAATGAGGAACTTAACAAAACTGACTCAGTTTTTAGGAGTTAACAGCCATTTGTAGGACATCTTGGTTCTCTTCCTCCTGCCCCTGAGCTCCCAAGGCTCTGTCCTTCTATTCTTTCCATTTACTTTCTCCCTTGATAGTCTCTTTCACACCAAGACTTCAGTTAGAACCTTTATTCACATCATTCCAAGTCTGCATTCCAGATCATGGTGTTCGTCAACTTCTAGTCTAGGATATTTGACTGCCTTTGTCTATCTGCATCTTGATATCCCAATTGTATACATCCTAGACTGAAATCATCCCCAAAGCTGAGTCCTTCCCCAACTTGTGCTTCTATCTGTTATTGGCACCAACATCTTCCCAGGCACCCAGACTCTAAGTGTTAGAGTCATTTTTAAGTCCAACCTCTCTTGTCTTATTAGCCAGTCACTACCTAAGATTTTCCTCTCCAATCTCTCTGACATCTGTCCAATTCTTTCTGTGCCCACTGTCATAGCCCTGGATGTGTGGGGCATCACTTCTCATCTGGACTATTGCAATGCTCTCCTGCCTAGTTTCCCTGTCCCACCACTCCCATTTCTATAGGCTACCAGATTCATCTCCCTAAAGGAATTTATGACACCATAACTCCCCAGTTCAAGGATATCCTATGTCTCCCATTGCCTATAGGATAAGGTCCAAGCCCCTTAACCCGGGTCAAGACCCCCAACAGACAGGTGCCACTCTTTCTTAAGCACATTCTTCTCCCATACAGCTCTTGTATGTACTATCTTTTTCCTCTAACGTGGACCATTTGCAGTTTGTCCAAGATGATCTGGCTTGTTGCATAAGTAGAGCATTTTTATGCATGGTATACTATAAGGAACATTGGACTTGGAATCCAAACACCAGGGTTCAATTCCCAGCTTTGCTTGTTGTAACTGGATATTTGAAATCCTTTGACCTCTGTAAGACTCAGCTTTCTCTTCCATAAAATGAGAGAGTCTGACTATGTGAGCTCTCATCCCTTCCAGTTCCAACCCCCACCACAGTCTATTGAGAATACTCTTCCCCACATCTCTCCCTATTTAAATTTTATCCATTTTTAGATTCTGGTATATGTTTTATCTCCAGCTGGAGGCTACACTCTCCTTGAGGATGCCTATAGAATGGCATCAAAGTGTAAGGAGTGGTCAATATCCACCCAACTCTATTTCGCCAAAGAGTGCCCTGCCTGATGGCCACAGGTTTTGGGGTTGACTTGGCTGTTCTATCCCTGGAGAGGGATATTAGCATAGCTCATATTACCCTTTAACATCATTCAACTAAGCTGGGAAATAATTTTTACAGCCAATATCTCTGATAAAGGCCTCATTTCTCAAATATAGAAGGAACTGAGTCCAATTTATAAGAATACCAGTCATTCCCCATTGAGAAAAGGTCAAAGGATATGAACAGCTGATTTTCAGATGAAGAAATCAAAACTACCTATAGTCCTATAAAAATGCTCTAAATAACTATTGAGTAGAGAGATGCAAATTAAAAGAACTCTGAGGTACCACCTCCTAGCGATCAGATTTGCTAATGTGACAGAAAAGGAAAATGGTCAATGTTGTAAGGGAGGTGGCAAAAGTGGGACACTAATGCACTCTTGGTGGAGTTGTGAGTTGCTCCCAATACTTTGGAGAGCAGCTTGGAAGTATGTCCAAAGGGGAGCATACTGTGTATACTCTTTCTTCCAGCAATATCACTACTAGATCTGTATGCCAAAGAGATCCATAGAAAGGGAAAAAAAATGGATGAACAGTTTGTGGTATTTGATAATCCTGGAATACTATTGTCCTATGAGAAATGTTGAACAGGCTGATGTAAAAAAAAAAACCTGGAAAGACTTACATAAACTCATGAAATGTGAAGTGAGAAAAACCAGGAGAACATTGTATACTGTAACAGCAATATTATAGGAAGATCAACCGTGAATGAGTTAGCTCTTCTCAGCAATACAGTGATCCAAGGCAATTCCAAAAGACTCATGATGAAAAATGCTGTTTCCCTCCAGAGAAGGAACTGATGTGTCAATACAGAATGAAGCATTCTATTGTTTTTTTCTTTCTTTTTCTGCTTTCTTCCTCCTTCTCCTCCTCCTTTTTTCCTTTATTCCTTTTATTCTCCCTTCTTTCCTGCCTTGCTTCCTTCCTTCCTTTCTTGCCTTCTCTCTCTCTCTCTGTGTCTTTTGATGTTCATGTTTTCTTGCACAAAGTAACTAATATTTAAATGTTTCATACTATTGCTTATGTATAACCTACATCAGATTATGTACTATGTCAAGAAAAGTGGAGGGGAGGAAAGGAGGTATAGAATTTAGAACTAAAATTTTTTAAAAAACCAATGATTTTAAGCATTTTTTTGTGGGGCAATTGGGGTTAAGTGACTTGCCCAGGGTCACACAGCTAGTATGTGTTAAGTATCTGAGGCAAGATTTGAACTCAGGTCCTCCTGAATCCAGGGCCAGTGCTCTATCCACTGCACCACCTAGCTGCCCCCAAACCAATGATTTATAAGGATTGTTTTGACATGTAAGTGGAGGAAAAATAAAATATTATTTTAAAAAACCTCACTTTATCCATCCATCCCCACTAGTTATCATCCCATATCTCTCCTCTATTTTGTGACAAACTCCTTGAGAAAGCCACGTACAATAGGTGCTTCCATCTTTTTTTATTTCATTCTGTTCTTAATGCCATACAATCTAGCTTTTATACTCAGTATTAAAACAAATCTGCTCTTTCCAAAGTTTCCAGTGACCTCTCAATTGTCCCATTTAATGGTCTTTTTTCATTTCTCATTCTTCTTGGCCTCTCTGCATCCTTTGGCACTGTTGATCACTCTCTGAGTGGTTCTGCTCACAAAAGAGTAGGGGTCAGTCAAGGAAGAGTAACAGGTCATGCACCTGTTCCTGAGCCTTATACCCCTCTACCACAGATAATTACTAGATAGTAATATTCCTAATTTTAAGTCAAACCTAGGCTAACATTGAAAACCAGGTAGCATTTTTTTTTTCAGGACAATGAAGGTTAAGTGAGTTACCGAGGGTCACACAGCTAGTAAGTGTCCAGTGTCTGAGACCAAATTTGAACTCAGATCCTCCTGAATACATGGCTGGTGCTTCATCTACTGCACCACCTAGCTGCCCCATCATGGGCCTTTTAAGACTTCCCTGGACTTCTTCAAAGTTCAGTCATGTTGGGAAGGAAAGTAGCCTGAGATTTCAAGGGTTGGGTGGCCATTGGATATCTTTCAGCCTTTAGGAAACCTCTGGGAGCAACTGGGAGCAACTATGATGGGATTGTCACCTGGTGGAAAAATTATCTACTGCACTCTTCCACTGGATCACAACCTACCTTTGTGTAGACCTAAAGTATCTTATAAAGAGAGGTGTGACTATTCTTGGAGTACCCCAATTTTACATGTAACCTGTGTCACCAAGGCCACTGAGGCATCATATTAGAATGTTGAAAGAGGAATTGGGGACCAGATTAAAAAACTACTTGGTTAATCTCTAGTTCTCTTTAATTTTCTACAAGCCCGCTGGGCAAACTATGAAGAGGTTAATTGACTCTGGACTTTTGAATTATGTTGTTGTCCTTACCAGCTGACTATATTTAGTGAGCCATTTTCTCTGGTTTGTCAGCCTTCAATATAGTTGTGTGGCAGGGATTTGGGACCAGGTTGGTCTAATGGCAGTAGAGTCTATTCAAATTATCAGGGAACCCAAAGCTTTCTTTCCTTCTCCTTCCAAAAGTAGTTGTATTTGGAGGCATGTGAGTCAATGGCTCCCACAATGAATTACCATCATCACTAATAATTCCCGTTTCCACAACACTTTGGGACTTAAAAGTGCTTTCCCCAGTGTAAAGCAGAGAATGGTCAATTGAGATTCAGAGGGCCTGGGTCTGAATACTAGATTTGTTGTTGACTAGCTATGTGACCTAGAGCCAGGTTACTGCATCTCTTTGCTCCTGTTTCCTCACGTGTAAAATGAAGCCTTTGATAGGTCATTCCACTGGCCTATTCCAATGGAGGTTGGGGTTTTCATCTTTTCAGTTGGACTCGCTCCTCAAGCGCAGCTCTTTGTCTCTGGCACTTCCTATGTCGTTCTCAAGTTGATTCATTCAGTTGAAGAAATTATACTCTTTGAGAAAGTGCAGAAGGCTTTAATTTAGGATTGGCAGAAGACTCTCTAATTCTGCTCCTTTCTCTGGACTCTGAGGGTCTTTTGCACTACCTCCCAGGCATCAGGTGTCACAGCAGAGAAACACAGCCCCTTGTACTCAAGGCTATGAGGTCCTTTTATGAACCTTTTCTGGATGGGAATGAGGTCATCATAGTGAGAAATGTTTCTCTAGCTTATGGTAAAAAACTAAATCCTCATCTCTACCAGCTAGGTTACAAGCATGTAATATACATACATACATACATTTCAAACAATCATAACTGTCTTCTTGGCCAGGATGTTGGCATGTCATCCTTCCCCAGTTACTAACTCCAAGTTTCTCCTGTTGGTCATATGAGCAAGTGAAACAGAGAACACAAAAGTAGACTTTGCCCTTGTTGTTGTTCAGCTCTTTGAGTCAATTCTGACTCTTCTTGACCCCATTTGGGCTCTTCCTGGCAAAGATCTGGGAGTACTTTGCCATTTCCTTCTCCAGCACATTTTACAGATGAGGAAACCGAGGCAAACAGGGTTAAATGATTTGCCCAGGGTGACATAGCCCTGGCTAAGGGCAAAGTTTGGGCAACTGCTTTTCAAAAGAGTTTTTCATAGGGAAGTCTCCCATTGGTTTTTGTCTTTGCCTCTTTTTGATGTCAAAATTGTCAAAGTCTGAAAGGGCAAGACCTTTCCCTAAGGATACGCCCTCAACAAATTATCTGAGGAAAAAACGGGCAAAGCAGCATTGAAGCTGACTCTTCCTAATCTCTCCGAATCTCCTGAATGCTTGGCTAGAATGCATTCTCCTCTAATATCCACTTCAATTAATTCTTGTCCTTCTTCAAGAGATCCTCATGTACCACATTTTACATGAAGCTGGGGAAGCCTCTCTGCCCTCCTTCCTAGACCACCTTTTATTTTGTAACTGTATATTTATTCTGTATAGACTTATTGATATGTTATTTTTCCCTTGCTAGCATGTATGCTCTTTTAGATCAGAGATTCTTTTATTCTTTGTATCCCCAGTGCCTAGCATGGTGCCTGGCACATGGTTGATCCTTAACTGCTTGTTACTTGATTGATTGATTGATTGATTGATTGATTGATATTATAGAGAGGATTCCTTTCTAGGTACAGGTTGGAGGAGATGCCTGAAGAGGTTCCCCATTAAATCTGAAATTCTGTGATCTTTTCCCTCTTTATATCATAAGCATCTAACACAGGATAACATGGATACTCAGTCAATCTGGGTTCATTAGGGTTGTGGAGACATAACTTCCCTTGAGGGAAGAGGAAAAGGAAAGATAGAGGAGAACAGGACTTTCTTCTCTTGATGTGTGGTTCTTTTTAAAAAAATAGTATTTTTATTTACAGTTTTGAATTCCAAATTCTGTCCCTCCCTCTCTCCCTCCCTTCTTGAGATGATATGCAATCAGATATAGGTTGTACATGTGCAATTATGTAAGATATTTCCATATGTCATCTTGTAAAGAAGACTTGAATAAAAGAAAAAAAGAAAGAAAAAAGTGACAAAATTGCTGTGTGGTTCTAATTCCATTTCTTTTGTGTAATTTCCTGCTTAATTTCCAGCCTTTGGAAACTCCAGTGGTTCTGATCTTCTTAAACACTCCTCCTCCCACATTTTGTGATCCTACCTAACTGCCCTTCTCTGTGTTTCACACACAACTGTCCATCTCTTGCCAGTCAGTCAATAAACATTTATTAAGAGCCTACTGTGTGCCAGCCAGTGTACTAAACACTGGGAATTAAAAGAAGGCAAAAGACAGTCCCTGCCCTCAAGGAGCTCACAATGGAATGAGGGAGACAAGCAAGCAAATATGGACAACCTGGGAGGCTGAAAAAATGATGGTACCTTGGATAGAAATAAGGGAGTTTGGAAGAGGAGAGGGTTTTGAGGGGGAAAGAATGAGCTCTGTTTGGGGCATGCTTAGCTTGAGATGCCCAAGGAACACATCCGGTGTGAGATATCTATCAGGCAATAGGCAGATGACAGAATGGATTAATACTGGCCTTGTCAAGGAAAGGGGTTTTCACATAATCAGACTCAAGGAAAGGAGGAAAGATTGGAGGATGCCAGGAGTTTTTGAGATGAAGAGAAGAGAGAGTTCATGGCAAGTGGCCTCAGTTCTCTGAGTAAAGTCCACTACAAGCCATAATACAATTACAGCATTCAGCCTTTCAAGGAGAAATATTGTACTCCCTCCAGAAACATCCTGTTTCACTTTTGGATAGATCTAAATTTTAGTTATAATGGGCACAAACAGGCGAGCCCTCCTCATCTGTTGGGTCATATGTATTCTAGTTTAGCACTAAAGGGCTTGGTATTTTGTCCTTTGTTTTTCCCCATGTTAGTGGCAAGGGCTTTAAAAGGAGAGACAGATTCTGTTCTTTCTCTTCTTCCCATTCTCTTAAATGCATTGCTTGGAACACCCTCTCTCTGGGACTTCCCACGTGCCTCTTCCCTATTCCCAACAGAAAAGTTGACTGCTCACATATAGCCACCAAACAGGTGCTTGTACAGAGGAAACTCGATCACACATTAAGGCCCTGGCTGCCTCTTCACCTTTGTGTTTCTTTGACTGAACATAGATGATTAAAAAGGAATCCTGAAAAAAAAAAAAAAGGAAGACGGTGGGGGGGAGGGGGTGCAGCTATGTGGTGCAGTGGATAGAGCACTGGCCCTGGATTCAGGAGGACCTGAGTTCAAATCTGGCCTCAGACCCTTGACACTAACTGTGTGACCCTGGGCAAGTCACTTAACCCCAATTGCCTCACCAAAAAAAAAAAAAAAAACATTTAAAAAAAAAAGAAAGGAAGAAAGAAAGAAAGGAATCCTGCGATGGATGTTTCCAATATTGGCGGTAACCTTAAGAGTTCAAAACATCAGGAGCTCCTGAATCCTAGGAGGATAAACACAGCTTCTGCCCCACTTGCCAGAAGACCTGGACTTTGAGGGAATTATTTGGAGAAAAGCTAAGTGCTTCATGTTTTAATGTTCTAGTATCCAGCTCCTGGGAGAATTTTTTTTTCTTTGTTTTCGTAGGGCAATGAGGGTTAAGTGATTTGCCCAGGGTCACACAGCTAGTTAAGTGTCAAGTGTCTGAGGCCGGATTTGAACTCAGGTCCTCCTGAATCCAAGGCCAGTGATTTATCCACTGTGCCACCTAGCTGACCCCGAGAATATTATAATAATAGTTATGCTACTGCTTCCTGTTTAAGTCTATCAATATGTGCTTCCATGTTTTTAAGCATTCCTTTTGTATGGAGGGAATTCATAGTTGTCTCATACCTGATCTATAATATACCTAGAATATCTTTATCTACTCCCTCTTTAAGGAGAGATCAGACTTGAGCCAAAAATCAAGCTTGGAGTGATTTTCCTTGGGCCTCTTGGGGGAGGTATAAGGAACCAGAGAGTTAGAGGATAAAATGGCTTAACTAGCTCCCCAGGCCTGAACCTGGGTCTCCATGAGTGGATCCAGAGAGAGAGAGTGCATACGCCTTCACTTCCATGGGTTCAGTGACAATTTTGTGTCATTATATTAATATTTTTTGCAGGGCAATGAGGATTAAGTGACTTGCCCATGGTCACACAGCTAGTAAGTGTCAAGTGTCTGAGACTGGATTTGAACTCAGGTCCTCCTGAATCCAAGGCCGGTGTTTATCCACTGCACCACCTAGCTGCCCCCATTAAATTGATATTAAACTAAAATCCTCTCTGCAGTTTCTGTCCTGGAGCTCCTGGTTCTCCTGAGGTGATTGTCAGTGATGTATTTCATTTTATTTAAATTGTGCCTGGGCTCCCTGAGATGACCCTGGTTATGGGAATGATAATAATGATAACAACAACAGATCCCATTTCTCTGTGCTTTGTTCATCTGTCTACATCCTGATAGGAATAGTGTGTCTGCCTCAGTTGGCAGGATACATTAATCAAGTCCTGGGGCCGTCTTCCCCCTATCTCCACCATTCCTTCCTTTTTCCTGCTGAGTTAACAGTTGACCAGTAGAGCACGTTTCTCTCAGATAAGAACAGACTACGTAATCCAAACCCTAAAAGCTTATTCCCACTCCCCCAAATTTCCCTTCCTTTTCTCTGCTGAGTCAACAGAGGTTTTCTAAAGTTAGAGAACAAAGGATTGTAAAATCTCAGGGTCTAGTGCTCCCATGGGGTGGGGGCAGCATTGGTGCCACATTGGGGGGGGTGTGGTCTGCATGTTTAGAAGTGATGTGAAGAATGTGAACCCAGATGGGGGAGGGACCTTGAGTTAGATCTAGGATAAAAGAGAGGACTTCACTGGAACAAATCGCATTACCTCCCACCACCAAAGGGGTGCTTGCCCGTTCTTGTAAGACTGAGAATAAATGGCCTACCTGCTTTGCACCAGACCAGGGGTTCTGCCTCAGTTTACCTGTTTCTTACAATCCTATCTCCCTTTTCCATCTTCTTATCTCATTCCACTCCCATGACAGTGGAATAGAAAGAATTCTGGCCTTTGCAGTCACATGATTTGAATTTTATTTCCCATTTTGCTCTCTGTGTGACCTCAGTTACATTAAACTCTATGGTCTTCAGTTTGTGTGTCTGTAAAATGTGGGTTGAACACTTTTTTTGTTGCTGTTGTTTGGCTTGGGGTGGACTAGGTCACCTTTAAAGTTCCTTTTCGCTCTAGATATCTGAACCTGATTCTTACTCTCAGCTAGATGGCAACCAATACTTGATAAGGTCTTAACTGCAGATTTTTCTTGACAATAACTAAAATATTAGGCAGCCTGATAAGCAATTCAATTAAAAAAACACTGATTAAGTAATGGAACCAAGATGCTGGATCAGAGGCAGCTGCCTAGCTAACCTCATCCAACATTCCTCTTCAGAAACTTTAAAATAACACCTTGAATCAAATTTTGGAGCAGTAGAGTAAACAAAAGGTCAGGGTGAGACATTTTCTAGCATAAGAAAACTTTGGAGGTGTGAAGAAAACCTGTAGGGTAAACAGAACAGCTGGGAATAGAGACAGCTAGAAATTAATGGTCCTAGCAGAGGTTCCCAGGAGTGTTTCTTGGGGTTAAGGGATGATTAGAAATTGCTAGTCAGAACAGGGTAGGGGTCCCAGAGTTTCCCAGGGATTGACAGTAGCAATCCATTATTGATCACCATGAGTCCCAACATCTTCCAACTACACCCTGTCAGAGCTGGAGGGGAATTTAGGACACAGAACTGATGAGGTCAGAGCCAGAAGGAGTCTTTGAGACTCTCTGGTAAAAACCCTCTTATTGGGGCAGTTAGGTGGCTCAGTGGATAGGGTACTGGCTCTGGAATCATGAGCACCCGAGTTCAAATTCAGTCTGAGACACTTGACACTTACTAGCTATGTGACCCTGGGCAAGTCACTTAACCCTGATTGCTTCACCAAAAACAAACAAACAAACAAAAAGAACCCTCTTATTTTCATGGACATGATTTTGAATGGAGAGACTGAGGTTGGGAAAACGTAAAAGTTTTGCAAATGAGTGGCATTTGTGGTTATTGTTGAGTTTTTGTGTGTGACTCCATTTGGGGTTTTTCTTGGCAAAGATACTGGAGTGGTTTACCATTTCCTTGTTCAGTTCATTTTTCATATCAGGTAACTGAGGCAAACAGAGGGTAGGAGCTATATAAATGTTACTTATGACTATGATTATTACTAAGGAGGCTAAAGTAAAAAAGAAACGTTCCTTGTATACCAAAATATTCATAGAACCATTATTATGGTAGCAAAACTCTGAAAACAAAGTGGGTGCCTATAGGATGGGGAATGGCTGAACAAACTGTGGCATGTCAATCTGTAAAGTGTGTGTGTGTGTGTGTGTGTGTGTGTGTGTGTGTGTGCCTGTTGCCTATGTAGGTTATGTGTAAATGTGGCTCACAAGGAGGCTAGAAGGAAGTAACTCGCACAAGGTTTCATAGACATTAAGTAACAGAATAATAATTTTTAACAAAACAAATTTCTGTCATAAAGCGTTTTATTATTTTCTAGTTACATGTAGAGATAGTTTTTAACATTTGTTTTTATAAGATTTCTAGTTTCAAATTTTTCTCCCTCCCTCTCCTCCCTCCTCTCCCTCCCCCCTCCCCAAGACAGCAAGCACTCTGATATAGGTTATATATGTACAATCACATTAAACATATTTCTACATTAGTCATGCTATGAAAGAAGAATCAGAGCAACAGGGAAAAACTTCAAAAAAGGAAAACAAAAAAGTAGAAATAGCATGGCTCAATCTGCATCGAGAATCCACAGTTCTTTTTTTGTTTGTTTTTTGGGGTTTGGGTTTTTTTGTTTGGTTGGTTTTTTTTTTTTTTGAGAGCATTTTCCATCATGAGTCCTTTGGAACTATCTTGGACCATTGTATTGCTAAGAAGAGTCAAGCCTATCACAGTTGATCAACACACAATGTTATTGATACTGTGTACAATGTTCTCCTGCTTCTGCTCATCTCACTCAGCATCAGTTCATGTAAGTTCTTCCAGGTTTCTTTGAAATACACCTGCTCATCATTGATCCAATTGATTTTTTAAAAAACTTTGTATTCTAAATTTTCTTCCTCCCTCCCTCCTCAACCCTCCCTATGGATTAAAGCAATTCAATTTGTCATACATGTGCAGTTATGCCAAGCATCTTCACATTAGTCAAGTTGTGAAAGAAAATAAACAGAATAACTTTAGAAAGAGGAACTAACAAATAAAATTTTACTTCAATCTGTATTCAAATACCATCAGTTCTTCCTCTGTTGATGGTTTGCATTTTTCACACGTCCTTCTGTTGGCAGCCTGCTCATCATTTCTTTCACAGTTACTATTGCTAACTGTATTACCTCCGTCCTATCCCCTCCCCTTGATAATTATTCTATTTTCTATCATCTTTCACCCTATCCCTCCTCAAAAGTGTTTTGCTTTTAACTGCCCCCTGCCCCAATCTACCCTCCTTTCTTTTACCTCTTCCCCCTTTCCTCCTTCCCCTCCCACTTTCCCTCAGGGCAAAATATATTACTATACCTACTTAAGTGTTTATGTTATTCCTTCTTTGAGCCAATTCTGGTGAAAGTAAGGCTCACTCATTCCCCCACTCCTTCCCCATTTTCCCCTCTACTCCATAAGCTTTTTCTTGTTTCTTTTATGTGAGCTACTTTACACCCTTCCACCTCTCCCTTTTCCTTTCTTCCAGTGCATTTCTCTTACATCTTAATTTTATTTTAAAGATGTCATCATGGGGCAGCTTGGTGACATAGTGGACAAAGCACCAGCACTGGACCCAAGAGGCCCCGAGCCCAAATCCAGCCCCAGATATAAGCCACTCCACCCTGCCTGCCCCACAAAAAAAAAGGATAAATGCTTTACAGATATCATCCCTTCATATTCAATTTACACCTATGCCCTCTGTCTAAGTATATTCCTTTCAGCTGCCCTAATACTGAGAAAGTTCTAAGAGTTGGAAGTATTATTTTCTCATTTAAGAATGTAAACAGCTTAATCTTTTAATGTCCCTTATGATTTCTTTTTCCTGTTTACCTTTTTTATGCTTCTCTAGGGTCTTGTATTTGAAAGTCAAATTTTCTATTCAGTTCAGGTCTTTTCATCACAAATACCTGAAAGACCTCTTTTTCATTGAAGTCCCATTTTTCCCCTGAAACATCATACTCAGTTTTGCTGGGTAGGTGATTTTAGGTTGTAGTCCCAGTTCCTTTGCCCTCTGGAATATCACATTCCATTCCCTATGGTCCTTTAATGTAGAAGCTGCTAGATCTTGTCTTATCCTGACTGTAGCTCCACAGTACTTCAATTGTTTATTTTTAGCTGCTTGCAATATTTTCTCCTTGACTTGGGATCTCTAGAATTTGGCTATAATATTCCTGGAAGTCTTCCTTTTGGCATCTCTTTCTAGAGGTGATTGAAGGATTCTTTCTTTCTTCCTTTCTTTTTTGGTGAGGCAGTTGGGGTTAAGTGACTTGCCCAGGGTCACACAACTAGTAAGTGTCAAGTGTCTGAGGCTGGATTTGAATTCAGGTCTTCCTGAATCCAGGGCCAGTGCTTTATCCGCTGTGCCACCTAGCTGCCCCTGATGGATTCTTTCAATTTCTTTTTTTTTTTTAAGTGAGGCAATTGGGGTTAAGTGACTTGCCCAGGGTCACACAGCTAGTAAGTGTTAAGTGTCTGAGGCCGGATTTGAACCCAGGTACTCCTGACTCCAGGGCCAGTGCTCTATCCACTGCGCCACCTAGCTGCCCCGGATTCTTTCAATTTCCATTTTACCTTCTGCTTCTAGAATATCAGGGCAATTTTCCCTGACCATTTCTTGGAAGATGATGTCTAGGCTCTTATTTTGGTCATGGTTTTCAGGTAATCCAGTGATTTTTAAATTATCTCTCCTTGATCTGTTTTCCAGGTCAGCTGCTTTTCCAAGGAGATATTTCATATTGCCCACTTTTTTTTATTCAATTGAATTTGCTTTCCTGTGTCTTGGATTCTCATAAAGTCACTAGCTTCTATTTGTTCAATCCTAATTCTAAGGCAATTATTTTCTTCAGAGAACTTTTGTATCTCCTTTCCCATTTGGCTTTTCAAGCTATTGATTTTTTTTTCACATGACTCTCCTGTATCACTCTCATTTCTCTTTCCATTCTTTCCTCCATCTCTCTAAATCTTCCTTCTATCTCTCCTACTTCCTCTTCAAAGTTCCTTTTGAGTGCTTCCATGGCTTAGGATCAATTCATATTTTTCTTGGAAGCTTTGGATATCGGAGCTTTGACTTTTTTATTATCTTCTTCTGAGGGTGTATTCTGGTCTACCCCTCCCCCAAAGAAGCTGTCTATTGTCTGCTGTTTTCTTTGCTGACTCATCTCAATCCTGAAGCATATGTCTGATTGAAATCTGATTCTCTATGGTCAGGAGTTTGGCGTACCTGTGCCCCTTCCCCACTGGCCCACCCCCACTTGATTTGGCCCACTCTGTTCAAAACCAGGGTGCTTTGCCCGAACTCCAGCAGAAACTACAGCCACTTCACCCTGGCCACCCCCTCACCAATCTGCTAGCCTAGCCTCAGAAGAAGCCACTGGCACTGAAGACTCAAAGGCATGGTAGGTGCAGTCCATTCCTGGCTGGGCCCGGGCCAAGGGCTGAGCTCCTCTATCAGCCTGATCAGCAGGTGATCCCAATTGCCTTCTTTGGCTGGAAAATAGTCTCATTCTGTTCTTTTTTTTTTTTAGTGAGGCAATTGGGGTTAAGTGACTTGCCCAGGTCACACAGCTAGTAAGTGTTAAGTGTCTGAGGCTGGATTTGAATTCAGGTACTCCTGACTCCAGGGTCAGTGCTCTATCCACTGTGCCACCTAGCTGCCCTTGTTCTGTTCTTAAGTGAGTTAGGCTGCTCAGGAGTTTTTTTATGGCATTATTTGGGAGTGAGTGGATGAGTTTATCAGGAGCTTGTGGAAGTCACACCCTCTCCTCTGCCATCTTGGCTCTGTCTCCTCCAGAATAATGATTTGAAGCATTTTCCTCAGACTCAGATCCCCCTGCTAATTGAAGCCCTCTACTAGAGTCCCATAGCTGGGAAGAGACAAAAATATATAGCTAGTAACAGATGTCAAGGCTAAATACTTAGTTGTTAGTTGTTTGGAATATAGAAAGGACTAAAATAAATCTTATACCTGCATCTTACTATAGTAACTCAGATGCACTCCAGTATTAGCCTATAAGATAGGGGTTT
The DNA here is from genome assembly GCF_019393635.1 of Dromiciops gliroides. Taxonomy (NCBI): domain Eukaryota; kingdom Metazoa; phylum Chordata; class Mammalia; order Microbiotheria; family Microbiotheriidae; genus Dromiciops; species Dromiciops gliroides. The sequence goes on from NC_057861.1 coordinate 671,766,627, forward strand.
AGTATTGTGTTCATACTGCTAATTTAACATGATTATAGAAATTTGTCATAAAAAAGGACATAACTATGTCGATTACAGGCAAAAGTTATGCAGGTGGTCAACTGTATTGAGCCAGGCTTAAAATCAGACAGGTGGGATATTTTCCATTTCATGTGTCTTATTGGGGAAATTGAATCAGAAACCTCAGCCTTTGTCAATAGTTGTTCTTCCAGCCTTTTCCACGATAACTCCACCTGCAGTTTATGGATATAAAACCCCATAAAGTTGCTGGCATCATGGATCATTGGCTCAGGAACATTCCTTGATGATCATACCTGGAGTCAGACTCAGAATTATATTCATTAACAGTCCCATAAAGCTCTTAAATAACAGGTTCCAATAATCAGAGTTTCAGGTGGGTTTAGCTCTCAAGAATCACATATACTGGATAACAGTGGATGCTTTTTATTCCTATTTCCTCCTGTAACTCATTCACCTTCACTTTCAAAAATTTAAATGCTATACCACTTGGTGCATTTATGTTAAGCATAGATATGACTTCATCATCTATGGTACCTTTCAGCAAGATACAGTTCCCTGAGAAAGAAAATTATAGACCAATTTCCCTAATGAATATTGATGCTAAAATCTTAAATAAGATATCAGCAAGGAGATTACAGCAAGTGATCACCAGGATAATACCCTATGACCAGGTGGGATTTATACCAGGAATGCAGGGCTGGTTTAACATTAGGAAAACTATTAACATAATCAACCACATCAATAAGAAAACTAACCAAAATCATATGATTATCTCAATAGATGCAGAGAAAGCTTTTGACAAAATACAGCACCCATTCCTAATAAAAACACTAGAGAGCTTAGGAATAGGCGGAGCTTTCCTTAAAATAGTAAGCAGCATCTACCTAAAACCATCAGCAAGCATTATATGTAATGGAGATAAGTCAGAGACCTTCCCGATAAGATCAGGGGTGAAACAGGGATATGTATTATCATCTCTATTATTCAATATTGTACTAGAAATGTTAGCGTTAGCAATCAGAGAAGAAAAAGGAATTAAAGCAATTAGAATAGGCAAGAAGGAAACAAAACTATCACACTTTGCAGATGACATGATGGTATATTTAGAGAATCCTAGAGAATCAACTCAAAAATTACTTGAAACAATTAAAAACTTTAGCAAAGTAGCAGGATATAAAATAAATCCACATAAACCATCAGCATTTCTATACATGACCAACAAAATCCAGCAGCAAGAGATAGAAAGAGAAATTCCATATAAAGTAACGGTAGACAATATAAAATATTTGGGAGTCTACTTGCCAAGACAAACCCAGGAACTCTATGAACACAATTACCAAACACTTTTCACACAAATCAAATCAGATCTAAATAATTAGAAAGATATAAATTGCTCATGGATAGGCAGAGCTAATATAGTAAAAATTACAATTATACCTAAATTAATTTACTTATTCAGTGCCATGCTAATCAAACTACCTAAAAATTACTTTATAGAGCTAGAAAAAATAATAACAAAATTCATCTGGAAAAACAAAAAGTCAAGAATACCAAGGAAAATAATGAAAAAAATGCACAGGAATGTGGGTTAGCTGTACCAAATCTGGAGCTTTACTAGAAAGCAGCAGTCATCAAAACTATCTGGTACTGGCTAAGAAATAGAGTGGAGGATCAGTGGAATAGGCTAGGCATAGGAGACACAATAGTAAATGGCATTAGTAATGTAGTGTTTGATAAACCCAAAGACTCCAGCTTCTGGGATAGGAACTCAGTATTTGACAAAAACTGCCAGGAAAACTGGAAGATAGTATGGCAGAAATTAGGCATAGACCAACATCTTATACCTTATACTAAAATAAGGTCAAAATGGGTACATGATTTAGACATAAGAGGTGATAGGTAAATTGGGAGAGAAAGGAATAGTCTACCTTTCAGATCTTTGGTAAGGGGAACAGTTTATGACCAAACAAAAGATAGAGAATATTATGAAATGCAAAATGGATGATTTTTATTACATTAAATTAAAAAGGTTTTGTACAAACAGAAGCAATGCATCCAAAATTAGAAGGGATGCAGAAAACTGGGAAACAATTTTTATGGCCAACACTTCTGATAAAGGCCTCATTTCTAAAATATATAGGGAACTAAATCAAATTTATAAGAATCCAAGTCATTCCCCAATTGAGAAATGGTCAAAGGATATGAACAGGGGGCAGCTAGATGGCACAGTAGATAAAGCACCGGCCCTGGATTCAGGAGTACCTGAGTTCAAATCCGGCCTCAGACACTTAACACTTACTAGCTGTGTGACCCTGGGCAAGTCACTTAACCCCAACTGCCTCACCAAGAAGAAAAAAAAAAGAGAGAGATACAAAGGATATGAACAGGCAGTTTTCTGATGAAGAAATCAAAGCTATCTCTTCCCATATGAAAAAAATGTTCTAAATCACTATTGATTAGAGAGATGCAAATTAAAACAATTCTCAGGTACCACCTGACACCTGTCAGATTGGCTAATATGACAAAAAAAAGGAAAATAATAAATGTTGGAGAAGCTGTGGAAAAATTGGAACACTAATGCATTATTGGTGGAGCTGTGAACTGATCCAACCATTCTGGAGAGCAATTTGGAATTATGCCCAAAGGGCTATAAGACTGCATACCCTTTGACCCAGCAATACCACTGTTGGGTCTTTTTCCTAAGGAGATCATAGAAAAGAGAAAAGGACCCACATGTTCAAAAATATTTATAGCTGCTCTTTTTGTGGTGGCAAGGAATTGGAAATTGAGGGGCTGCCCATCAACTAGGGAATGGCTGAACAAGTTGTGGTATATGAATGTAATGGAATTCTATTGTGCTGTGAGAAACGATGAGCAGGAGAAGTTCAGAGAAATCTGGAAGGACTTGCATGAACTGATGATGAGTGAGATGAGCAGAACCAGAAGAACATTATACACAGTATCATCAACATTGTGTGTTGATCAACTGTGATGGACTGGATTCTTCTCACCAATACAATGGTACAAGAGAGTTCCAGAGTACTCATGATGGAAAAGGCTCTCCAAATCCAGAAAAAAAAGAACTATGGAATATGGATGCTGGTTGAACCATACTATTTCTTTTGTTTTTGGTGCTGTTGTTTTTCTATTTTGAGGTTTTTCCTTATTTCTCTGATTCTTCATGACTGCATGACTGCATGACTGATGCAGAAATGTTTAATGTTGTTATGTATATGTATATGTGTGTATATATGTATATGTGTGTGTGTATATATATGTGTGTGTGTGTGTGTGTATAAAAACCTATTGTTTGCTGTCTGGGGGAGGGGGGAGGGGAGGAGGGAGGAAAAAAATTTGAAATTTGAAATCTTTGGTAAACAAATGCTGAAAGCTATCTCTACATGTAACTGGAAAATAATAAAATACTTTTATTTTTAAAAAAGATATAGTTTCCTTCTTTATCTCTTTTAATTAGATCTATTTTTGCTTTTGCTTTGTCTGAAATCATGATTGCTTCTATTTGCTTCAGCTGAAGAATAATAGATTCTGTTCTAGCCCTCTACCTTTATTCTGTGTCCATTTCTCTGCTTCAAATGTGTTTCTTGTAAATAACATATTGTGGGGCAGCTAGATGGTGCAGTGGATAGAGCACCAGCCCTGGAGTCAGGAGGACCTGAGTTCAAATGTGGCCTCAGACATTTGACACTTACTAGCTGTGTGACCTTGGGCAAGTCACTTAACACCAATTGCCTCACCAAAACCAAACCAAAACAAAACACCTATTGTAGGATTTTTGTTTTTAATCCATTCTGTTATTTGCTTTGGTTTAATGGGTGAGTTCATCCCATTCACATTTATAGTTATGATAACTTTTTATTTCCACCCATGCTATTTTTCACTTGTTTATCCCTTCCTCTTTCTTACCCTGCCCCCTTCTCTCCTCACAAGTGTTTTACTTCTGGTTTCTGCCTACCGTAATATCCTCTCCCTTTTATCTGTCTCCCCTCTCCCTTCTATTATCCCAGGCCCCTTTTTATTTCCTTATAGAATAAGATAGATTTCTATATCCAACTGAGTGTGTGTTATTTCCTCTTTAAGCCAATTTTGATGAGAGTAAGGTTTAAGCTTTTTCTGCCAGCCCCGCCCCCTCATCTTTCCCTCCATTATAATAGTTCTTTCATGCCTGTTTTATGTGGAACAGTTTACCCCATTCAATATCCTCCCCTCATTTTGGGGGTTATCATCCCATCAAAGTCATCTTATGACCTCACTCTTTGTCTACCTATATTCCTTCTAATTACTCTTATAAGTAATAAAGTTGTTAAGGCTTACAAATATTATCTTGTCATATAGAAAAATTTAACCTTATTGAATTTTTTTATTTTTTTAACCTTTTTTCGTTTCCCTTGAGTCTTATATTTGGAGGTCAAATTTCTTATTCATCTATGATCAGAAATGCTTGGAAGTCCTTCATTTCATTAAATATCCATTTCCTGCCTGAAGTTTATATTCAATTTTACTGGGTAGGTGATTTTTGGTTGTAAACCTAACTCCATTGCCTTCTGGTATATCATATTCCAAATCCTGTGGTTCTTTAATGTGGAAGCTGCCAAATTTCATGTAATCCTGACTGTGGCTCCACAAATATTTGAATTGTTTCTTTTTGGCTGCTTGCAATACTTTTCCCTTGATCTGTGTGTGAGTTCTGAAATTTGGCTATGATGTTCCTGGGAGTTTTCATTTTAGGATCTCTTTTAGGAGGTGATTGATGGATTCTTTCAATTTCTGTTTTGCCTTCTGGTTTTACAACCAGATATGTATCAGGGCAGTTTTCTTTGATAATTTCTTTAAATATATTTTCCAGGCTTTTTTTTGTTCACGGCTTTAATGTAGTCTAATAATTCTTATATTATCTCTTCTGGATCTATTTTCTAGATCAGTTGTTTTTTCAATGAGAAATTTGACATTTTCTTCTAGTTTTCTACTTTTTAAATTTTGTTTTATCATATTTTAATATCTCATAGAGTCATTAGTTTCCATTTTTCAATTCTAATTTTCAAAGAATTATGTTCTTCAGTGGCCTAAGTACTTCTTTTTCCATTAGGCTAATTCTGGTTTTTAGGTTATTTTCCTCAGTAAATTTTTGTTTATCTTTTCCCATGCTATTGACTCTTTTTTCATGATTCTCTTGGATTACTCTGATTTCTTTTCCAAATTTTTCCTCTACTTCGCTTTTTTTTTTTTTTTGGCGGGGCAATGGGGGTTAAGTGACTTGCCCAGGGTCACACAGCTCGTAAGTGTCAAGTGTCTGAGGCCGGATTTGAACTCAGGTACTCCTGAATCCAGGGCCGGTGCTTTATCCACTGCGCCACCTAGCCGCCCCCCTCTAATTTGCTTTTTAAAGGCCTTTTTGAGCTCTTCCAGGAATTCTTTTTTGGCCTGAGACCAAATTGCATTTGTCTTTGAAGTTTTTACCTGTAGCCATTTGGGACTATTGTCCTCTAAGTTTATGCCTTTATCTTCCCTATCATAATAATAACTGTCTATAGTCAAACTTTTTATTTTATTTTATGTTTTTCTCATTTTTATGACTCTTTTTTGTGACTTGCTATTTTAATGTGAGAGTTGAGTTCTAGTCCTACACTGTCCCAAGTATTTGTATTGGGGCTCTGGGTCTTACTGGCAGGTTTCACTGGACTTCAGGGCTTAGCTGCTTGCTTTCTCTGAAGGGTAAGCTTCCCTTCTGTCTTGTATTGGGGAGCGGGTCCTCCCTGTTAGCCTCCCCTTGGTGTGGGGTTTAACTGTTGGTCTTCTTCAGGAGTGGGATCTTGCAGCTGGGTTGCTATGTTAACAGGGCCTCTTTATTAGTAGGCCCTAGAGGAGTAATTGTATTGCAAATTTGCCCAAGGATTGGGGCCCTCTGCCACTGGGTTGTTATATAAACAGGGTCTTTCTGACTGTAGGCCCCAGGGGCAGGATCTTGCCATTGGCCAGCCTCAGGGTGGGGCTTCACTACTGGTCAGTAGTGGGGTGAAGGCCTCCCTGCTTCTGAAGGCTTCTGCTGGGGGTGGAATCAATGGGGTGGGATCTTGCTGTGCATCTCTGACTGCTCACTTGCCTAAGTGGTTGCTAATTTGCAGGAGGGCAGAACCTCACCGTGGATTGCCCCAGACTTCAAGCCTTGCTGCAGGCCCCCTGCTGTGAGGGTGGCTGCTGCTGCCGCTGCCCCCACCCTTGGACTTCAATCCTCTCCCACCCAGGTAAGACAGACCTTTCCTGCTGATCTGGTAAGCTTCTTCCTTGCTCCTGGAACAATTCCAAAGCAGTTTTCTAGTTGATTGGAGGGAAAATTTGGGAGGGTTACAGAGGGTTTCTTTCTTCACTCTGCCATCTTGGCATGGGAAGTCCTCTACTTGGCTGATTTTAAGACAGGTTGGAAAATTCTGTTTCCAAGTTTTGACTTTAGGTTTTTTTCACTGTGCAGCTGCAAGGATTTGTCTGTAATCCGCTGACATCATTTCCAGTTACAAAAGTTTCCTTTTAAATTGATGTCAAAATTTTTATTTACATGTAATTTGGGAAAAAATAAAATTCTAAATGAAATTTTAAAAAAGTTTCCTTTTTTGTTGTTTTTGGTTTTGGGGGGTTTTGCAGGCAATAAGGGTTAAGTGACTTGCCTGGAGTCACACAGCTAGTAAGTGTCAAGTGTCTGAAGCTGGATTTGAACTCAGATACTCTTGATTCCAGGGCTGGTACTTTATCCACTGAGCCACCTAATTGCCCCCAAAAGTTTCCTTTTTAAAAATTGGTTTTTTAATCTTGATAGTGTACAATATATATTTAGGGCAAATATGTACTGGCATAATCATTGCTGTTGCAAATTGCGATTTCAAATAATCTTGAACATTTTTTCTTTTGACTGACCTTGTCAGATGTGATTGGTTGGTCATTGTTTTTAGCTTGTAATATGGCAGAGTTGAGCATAGCAGTGCATGCTTGTGATCCCTGCTACAGGGAAGGCTGAAGATGAGCTCCCAAGTTATGAGTGTCATTGGACTAAACCTGTAAGATGTTCACTTTAAGTCTGGCACCACTATGGTTAAGCCCCAGGGATAGTGAGCCACTAGACTACCTAAAGAGTCTCCTGGGGGCAGCTAGGTGGCACAGTGGATAGAGCACCAGCCCTGGAGTCAGGAGTACCTGGGTTCAAATCTGGCCTCAGACACTTAACACTTACTAGCTGTGTGACCCTGGGCAAGTCACTTAATCCCAATTGCCTCACTAAAAAAAAAAAAAAAAAGAGTCCCCTGTACCAGCTAAATACAGAAACAGCAGGTCAGAGCTCCTGTGGTGATTGGTAATAGGAATGGTTGTTTTACTTCCAGCCTGGGAGAGATAGGGAGATTTAGTTATTTAGTTGGTCTTTCTGTCCGTCTGTCTGTATATATATATATATATATATATATATATATATATATATATATATATATACACACACACACACACACACACATACACATATATATATATATACATATATACATGCACACATATATGGATGTATATCTATATCTGTAGATATCTATATAGATATATAATCTTTGTATGTCTGTACCCACACCTACTTACATACATACTCACATGAATACTGAAGAGCTCCTAGTAAGAAAAGGGTCTTTTCTTCCGTTTTCTTATTCTTTGCTGGGGCTCCCATTATCAGGATTATCTCAATCTGTGGTCTCTTTGTAAGAATCTTTTTAAGCCACTTGTTCATTTTGTTAGAGTTGGTTCATTTAAAGCTACATAATATAACTTGCATGTCCACTTAACAAGACACACCTTAGCTGCAACGTATCACAGGGTGCCACTGTCAGCCCTTCTTTTGCATTGTGGACCTGCCACTGTTTTCTCCCAGTGCCTTGTATAATGTGCATGTTATATGTGACCCTCTGACAGATGGATTGATTGAGGATTCCAGGGCCAGTCCACACATCAAATATTAGCAAATCTTGGGGCAGCTACATGGCACAGTGGATAGAGCACCGGCCCTGGAGTCAGGAGTACCTGAGTTCAAATCCAGCCTCAGACACTTAACACTTACTAGCTGTGTGACCCTGGGCAAGTCACTTAACCCCAATTGCCTCACTAAAAAAAAATAGCAAATCTTAATTTCTTTCTTTTTTGTAGGCTGAAAATAAATATAAATGGGACTAGTTTTTTCTTTTAGCACCACCAATGAATTTTCTTGTGTTGCCATTAGGTTGCGTGCACTGGGCTTTGGATATGACTGATCTACAAAACTCCTTATGAGTTTCCATTTTTTCTTCTGAAACTTCCCTGTCCAGTCAGAATTAATCACATGTTGTCACAATGGGGACATATACTTACAATTTAATGAAGCATATAAAGCAAGAGATAAGAATCAAGCAGGAAACAGACTTCCTATCCATTTTTAAAACCAAGATCTTTCAAATGTCCTAGGAATGAAAGAGGTATCTCCACCTATCAGCCTAGCACCATAAAAGAATAGAACAGGAAAAATAGATTTGTGCATCCCCTTTCTTAATACTCCCTGAAGAAACCTTATCACCCATCACTTCAGCCATCCAATCCTGTATCTTTAGGGTCTAAAAGGTATTATGTCTCTGCACTGGGGCTTCAAAGCACTGAAATCTTACAACCAAGGTTTTTGAGGAATGGAAACCATAACTAGGAAGATGTCTGTAACTGCTGCTGGAAGCAAGGGAGAAAGTCTCCTGTCCATGGCAAGAGTTGGCTAGAATTGGGAGTGGGGAGAGGCTGCAACTTACTGGATCAAGGACTCTTTTTCTCTTCTCTCCTGTAATGATTGGAATGATGCCACCTGCTGGAGAGTTACTGTAGGAAAGCTCCACCGTGAGAAGAAGGAGTCTGAGGGCAAACCATGCTCATTTGAACCTTCTTGCAACCTATCTTTCTCATGAGAGTTTGCAGTTACCTTCCCACCACCCCCCAGATGCTGAAAACTTTCCTCTCCAAACAGAGGCTATTCTGGAGCAGCATTAGCATATGGAGTGATGCACAGGTTTGTGAGAAGCAGGATTGACTAGGAGATCATGTTCCCTCTACATAACCTATATCCATCTTAAGGTCAACAATTCTCCTTGGTTGCCTTGTTTGCCCAATTGCCTATTTGTAGCACTGGTTCCATGGAATGAACTCCTCACAGAATGTTTCACCCAATGGTGCTTTCATAGAAAAGAATAAACATGGCTATTCTTACAGCATTGGAGAAGGAAATGGCAAACCACTTCAATATCTTTGCCAAGAAAACCCCAAATGAAAAAAACCCACATGTACAAAAATATTTATAGCTGCTCTTTTTGTGATAGCAAAGAATTGTACATTGAGGGCATGCCCATTGATTGGGGAATGGCTAAACAAGTTGTGGTAAATGAATGCAATGGAATACTATTGTGCTGTAAGAAATGATAAGCAGATGGATTTCAGAAAAATCTGGAAAGACTTATATGAATTGATGCTGAGTGAAATGAGAAGAACCAAGAGAACATTGTACACAGTATGACAACATTGTGTGATAATCAAATGTGATAGATTTAACTATTCTCAGCAATACAACAATCCAAGACAATGCCAAAAGACTGATGGTGGAAAATGCCCTCCAAATCCAGAAAAAACAACAACTGCGGAATCTGAATGCAGATTGAAGCCTACTATTTTCACTTTTGTTGTTGTTTTTTGTTATTGTTCTTGTTCTTGTTTATTCTTTCTTGGATTTTTTTTTCCTTTTTGTTCTGATCTTTCTCTTACAGCATAACAAAGAGTCAGGTGTGATTCAAACAACTGAACAACAAATTCCTATAGTGCTCTGTCTGAATTTATAATGAACTTTCCTCACCACAACCTTCTTTTTAGGTGTTGTCTTCTTCCATTAGAATGTAAGCCTCTTGAGAGCAGGGACAACAGAAGGAAGGAGGCACATTTTCTTACCTCTTCTGTGGGGTCAGATTTTGATTTTGTTCTAGTGTTCTTTTTGTTTACATTATTATAGTAGTTGTTTTCCCAGTTTAGCTTGCGTCAACTTGCATCAGTCCATAAAGTCCCTCCAAAATTCTCTGAATTCTCCACATCTGTCATTTTTTTGGGCAGGGCAATAAGGGTTAAGTTACTTGCCCAGAGTCACACAGCTAATGTCAAGTGTCTGAGGCCAGATTTGAACTCAGGTCCTCCTGAATCCAGAGCCAGTGCTTTATTTACTGCGTCACCTAGCTACCCCCCCCCCAACATTTGTCATTTCTTAGAAATAACATGGTACAATCTGCATTCAGATTCCACAGGTGTTTTTTTCTAGATATGGAGAGCATTTTCCATCATGAGTCCTTTGGAATTATCTTGGATCATTGTAGGTAATAATCAATTTGTGACCCCCGCCCCGTTCCATCTAGCTATGGAGCCACCCTTCAAAAGTGTATACAAACTCTGTTTAAAACTCCCCTCACTGAAATTCCTTGTAAGAGTTATACACCTGGGGCAGCTAGGTGCTGCAGTGGATAAAGCACCGGCCCTGGATTCAGGAGTTCATGAGTTCAAATCTGGCCTCAGACACTTGACACTTACTAGCTGTGTGACCCTGGGCAAGTCACTTAACCCCCATTGCCCTGCAAAAAAAAAAAAAAAGGAGTTATACACCCTGTTGTTCTGGGTTGTACTTCTCTGATACTCCCTAAATGCCTCACTTGATTTCTTGATTAGCTTGTTAATTTGATTTTTATACAGGTTTGGCACTGCTACAAAAGACTCCACCTATCTGTACTTTCTGATTCCAAATTTGCCAAAAGGTAAACTGCAGTTTAAATACATTTTTGACTTCCCTCCCTAAATATCTCCTGACATTGGATGCCTTTGTCCTCAGATTTCTGAAAACAGGAAGCTTGTCATAACTTTTGCTTTCTGGCCAAACTCCAAGTAATTAACTTCTTGTACATAGTTGGGCAAAGGACAAGGTACAGGCAGAAAGAACCTTTGCTATGCTTATAAAAGCCTCTCAGTATCAAAGAGCTCTTTCATTATTTCCTGAGTTGCCTGAGAAGAAGTATCCCTGGTGGTGGTGTGGTGATGGCATTCTGGGCTTCTGTGTTTATTCTCTTGGTGACCACTGTCCTGGTAGGGCTGTACAGGCTGGGGGCCTTGCGCCAGAGGAGAACCAGAGAGCCCCCTCTGGACAAAGGCCCCATCCCCTGGCTGGGCCATGCCAGGGAGTTTTGTAAGGATGCCTCCAATTTCCTGAAGAGGATGCAAGAACGTCATGGAAACATCTTCACTGTTCAGATTGCTGGCCAATACATCACCTTTATCGCAGATCCCTTCTCTTTTGATGTCATCCTGAAGGAGAACAGAAACAAGCTGGATTTTTCCAAGTTAATAGCTGACTATATGTTGAAGGTGTTTGAGTTTCAAGGACAGGAATGTCATGGAAATATCATGCATACTTTGACCTCAAAGCACTTAATGGGGACTGGTCTAGTTGGTCTGACCCAGGCCATGATGGACAGTCTAAAGGTCCTGATGCTGGAACCTGATGCTGACATGAGCCCAGGAGCCCAGGAGTGGAAGCAGGCAGGGCTCTTTCAATACTGCTACAACATTGTCTTCAGAGCTGGTTACCTGACATTGTTTGGGAACATCCCCACTAATGGTAAGGCTGACCATGCTCAGGACCTTTTGGAATCCCAGAAAGTCTATGAGGAATTCAGGAAATTTGACATTCTCTTTCCCCAGATGTTTTACCCTGTGCTCCTGCCCAAGGAGAAGCAAGAAATGAGGAGGCTCAAACACTTCTTCTGGGATATTCTCTCTCCGTGGCACATCATGGAGAAAGATAATGTCAGTGGATGGATCCGTTCTGCTCAGGAGCACCAGGCCAATGATGGAGTGTCTGAGATAGAACAGAGCCACTTTAACCTGATACTGCTATGGGTATCCAGTGGCAACACAGGTGTTGTAGCCTTCTGGGCCCTCCTCTTCCTCATGAAGAATCCCAAGGCTCTGAAGGCTGTGAGAGAGGAGGCAGAAAGAGTCCTCAGGAGAATGGGGCACGAGGTGAGACCAGGTGGGGTGCCCATAAATATTGAGTATAGCATGCTGCAGCAGACCCCAGTGCTGGACAGTGTCATGGAGGAGACATTACGCTTGGTGGTTACCCCTTTCCTGACCAGGGGTATTGTGGAGGACATGATCCTGAAAATGGATGATGGCAGGGAGTATGCCCTCCGCCAGGGAGATGAAGTTTCCATCTTCCCCTACCTGTTCCTCCATATGGACCCAGAAATCTACCCAGACCCCTCTACATTCAAATATGACCGTTTCCTGAACCCTGATGGCAGCAGAAAGGTAGCTTTCTACAAGCAAGGGAAAAGGGTCAAACCACACATGTTGCCATGGGGTGCAGGAACCACTGTCTGTCCTGGGAGGTTCTTTGCTCTTAATGAGATGAAGATGTTTGTGTTCTTGATGGTCACCCAGTATGATATAGAGTTAATTGATCAGGAGGTGATGATCCCTTCAATAAATGTGAAGCGCTGGGGAATTGGTGCCACACAGCCAATACATGATGTCCAGTTCCGGTATCGAATACGCTTCTAGTTTGATGGTGAAAACTCTTGCAAAATCTCAAGGATGCCATGAGGTAAAGTCACTCGCTCCCCTTTCTAACCAATCTCTCATTCCTCAGAATTTCCTCTCCTGTAACATGCATCTTGTCCTTACAACCCTACTAAACTGCTCTCCACTGCCTTTCCCAATCAACACATCCTATTCTCTTTTCTCAGAACTCCTTCACTTGTCTTAGCTCTGGATATTCCTGACTATCCCTTCCCTCTGAAGACTCTTCTTGCTGGGCTTCCTCTCTGACTCTTCCTTAATCTCCTTGACTGATTCCTCTTCTGATGATGAATAGGAGTTGCAGATAGATTGGTTTCACTTGAATACAAGGGGGACAGTCCTCTAAACAATTAGGGCTATCCCATGGTGCAATGGGCTCCATTGGGCACAATGGGGGTAGGTTGGTGGGACAGTGATCCTGAAGGTCAACAATCAAAGATTAAACAACTCCTTTTCAGGGATGTTGTGCAAAGGATTCCTGCATAAGTCCAAATCAGACTAGATGGCCTCTGAAGTACCTTCTAGGCTCAGGTTCTAAGAGTGAACAGCCATTTTTAGGACATCTTGGTTTCTGTGACCCTGCTCTTTTCCTGTATCAGACTGCTTCTTCTCTGTCTCCTCTGCAGGCTTAGGATATGATGAGTCAAAGGATATGATGAGGTGGTTTTCAGATGAAAAAATCAGAGTTATCTATAGTCATATGGAAAAAAGTTATAAGTTATTATTGTTTAGAAAAACTAAAAACAACTCTGAGGTACCATCTTATACCTATTGAATTGGCTAATATGAGAAAAGGGAAATGATAGATATTAGAGGGGTTGTGGGAAAATTGGTATACTAATGCACTGTTGGTGGAGATGTGAAATGATCCAACCATTCTGGAGAGACATTTGGAACTATGCCCAAGGGACTATCAAACCCTACATACCCTATGATCCAGTAATACCAGCACTAGTTCTGTATCCCAAAGATCCAAAAAAGGGAAAGGATCTATCTTTACAAAAATATTTCTAGTTCATTTTTTTGTAGTGGCAAATAATTGGAAATTGATGGGATGCTCATCAATTGGGGAATGATTGAACAAGTTGTGGTATATAATAGTAATGGAATATTATTGTGCTATAAGAAATGACAAGCAGACTTATTTCAGAAAGACCTGGAAAGGCTTACATAAACTGATGCAAAGTGAAGTGAGTAGAACCAGGAAAACATTGTACAGAATAACAGCAATGTTGTACAAAGATGGGCTATAAATGACTTAGCTATTCTCAGCAATACAATGATCCAAGATAATTCCAAAAGACTCATGATGAAAATGCTTTCCAACTCCAGAGAAAGAACTGGTGCATGTTCACAAATCAAAGCATACAATTTTCCACTTTGCTTATTTTTATCATTTCCTCCACCCTTTGGGTTTATAACCTTTTTTCACAATGTAAGTGATATGGAAGTAAGTTTTGCATGATTGCACATGTATGACATATATCAAATTGTTTCCCATTTCAGGAAGGGAGGAGGTGAAAGAGGGAGGGAGAAAATTTGGAACTCAGAAAAAAAAATTGTTTTAATGAATGTTAAGAATTGTCTTTCCATGTAATTGGAAAAAATAAAATATCATTTAAAAATTTAGAAACTGGGGCAGCTAGGTGGTGCAGTGGATAGAGCACCGGCCCTGGAGTCAGGAGTACCTGAGTTCAAATCCGGCCTCAGACACTTAACACTTACTAGCTGTGTGACCCTGGGCAAGTCACTTAACCCCAATTACCTCACTTAAAAAAAAATTTAGAAACCATTCAATTTATGTACAGTAGTCTCTGATCAGGTATAGGTATAAGATTATTAAAAATTTGAGATACACAGTTTCTGGGTAATTTAATCACTTTATTAATTAGGCCAGCAACTTGTTAATAAAAGCATGGTCATTTGGCTTGTCTCTATCAGACCAAAGACAATCATGGTGGTGGGGCACAGAGCTTATATAACCTTGAAACAGCAGGTGGTCTCCAGCCTTAGGCTATCAATTCAAAGAATGTACTTCTCTTCATTGTATATGGGAGGCAGAGTGACCCCTCCCTGGACAGAGATGTCTTCCTATCCAGACAAATGGATCTCTCTCCATTCAAGCTTGAGTAGAACACAATGAGCTTCCCCACCCTAAATTCCTTGCAAGCTTAGGATGGATCTGACCAAGATGAAGAAATTCAATGTAATCTTATTATCAAGGAGAAATCGTACCTCTAAAATTCAGGGGAAGTTCTGAATCTTCCTAAGATATCAGTTATTAATAATAAAAATTTCTCATGTGGGTAACATTTGATTCCCTCTGACACCAAAATGGCTCATTTCAATTCATCAAGCATCAGTTCAACACCTATGCATTGAAAAGCATTCGTTCCTTCTTTCTTTCTTTTCTTTTTTTTTTTTGCAGGGCAGTGAGGGTTAAGTGACTTGCCTAGGGTCACACAGCTAGTGTCAAGTGTCTGAGGCTGGATTTGAACTCAGGTCCTCCTGAATCCAGGACCAGTGCTCTATCCACTGCACCACCTAGCTGCCCCCATTGTTCCTTCTTATTGTGAGATCTGTAATCCTATGATCTCTCTCTCTCTCTCTCTCTCTTTCAAGGCAATAAGGGTTAAATGACTTGCTCAGGGTCACACAGCTAGTAAGTGTCAAGTGTCTGAGGCTGGATTTGAACTCAGGTCCTCCTGAATCCAAGGCCAGTGTTTTATCCACTGTGCCACCTAGCTGCCCCCTCAATATCTTTTAGAAAGTACATAGCACAGCTAGAACTTAGAGCCAGGTCTTCTGACACCAGGGTTGTTTCCATGATACTGGTGGATCCCAGTATGTTGACTATGTGCCCCCTAGGAGGCCACAGAGTCACACAAGGGGTCTGAGAATCCATACCGTGTATTGTCATTTTGTCATTATATATTTCCTTAATCAACTGACATTAACAATATATGATAATAATCATATGAAGGTTTGTCCATTTTTGTTGTTGTTGTTGTTGACAAAAAGAACTCAGCCAAGAAGTTTGGGAGCCACTACACCAAATCCTTTACAGTCATCACATAGTTAATAAGCGGCAGGACTGGTATTCAAATCCAGGTCTCCTGATTCTGAGGTTTATTGTTTTGGCTACAAAAGGCCAACATGACATCTGGTGGAAGGTTCTAGTTATGAAGGAAGCAGTCCTGCTTGTGAAGGAACTCAGTTTAGTGAGACTTGGGTTCAAAACCCAGATCTGTTATTTACTCCCTGGTGACCTTGAGTGAGTCACTTACACTGTCTCCTAGTTCTCTCACTTGTGAAATGAGGACTAAATGAGCTCTAAGGTCTCTCCCTGCTCTAAATCCCATGATACTATATGCTTTCTTCCTGATTGTCAGTGTTATTCATTTCTTCTTGGGCTGTGGAAAAACTATTGGAATAACTGGTCTGAGAGGGACAGGCAGCAGAGGATTCCTTGGATCTTTGGAAGATGGCCGCCAGAACCCTTTTGAGATGTTTCCTGAGCCGACGATGGACAAAGAGATAGAGGAAAGGGGAGATGCAGCAGTGAGTGAAAGCAATGCTCTCTGTCACCTGAAGGGCATAGTCCAGATGCTTGCTGACCTCACAGCTCTCGAGGACCTGTAAGTCTTGCAGCGAGTGCAGGAACAGGGTAATGTTGTAGGGACACCACAGTGTAAAGAAGGTCACCACCACATGCCACAGCTGCCCACAGGGTTCGGACCCTGCCCTGAGGTCTTAGGACTGTGAGGATGCAGCCTATTCGGGTGTAGAAGAAGATCATGGCAAAAAGTGGGAGGATAAATCCCAGAATACTCTGCTTAAATCGAAGAAGCACCTTCCACACAGGCCCGTTATCTCCAAAGTCCAGGTGACAATTCTGCAGACCACTGGGGCCTTCTTGTACTCCAGCGAAGACCATGTCAGGGATGGAAAGCACCAGGGCACTGTCCACACCCCGCCTGAAAGGAGCCAGCTCTTTGCTGGTGTCCCCAGGTGATGATGGGTCTGAGCGTGGACAACATCTAGATACTTATCCAGATTCATGCAGCCAAGAAAGAAGATACTGCTATATAAGCTAGCTGTGTAAAGGAGTGCATATGATTTTGCAGAGGGCTTCCCCAAAGCAAGACCCAATGCCAGGCTACAGAAACCCCCAGAAGGCAAGGTCACCACGAAGTGGAGGTTAGAAACAACCAGATTCAGCAGGTATACCTCAGTTACCTGTCTTCTACAGACAGAGTAGAGGAGGACAATGAGTAAGAAAAGGTTCCCACCCAGGCCCAGGATAAACACCAGGGAATAGAAGATAGGCAGGAAAACTTGGCCACAAGGATAAGATGGCCTCCTTCTTACAGACTGTATCAGGAAATTATCAAGGTAGTATAGTCATAGAGGCTGGTGTTTTCAAGGCTAGTCGATGTAGATGAGGCAGGAGGGAAGGTGGTTGCCATGTTGGAGAATAAGCTGGTTTTCACTGTGAGCTACAAAATCAAAAGGGAAAAAAAATAGATTAGGTAAAGTCATTCAATATTCAATTCAACAAACATTTACTTCTTTTTAATTTTTTTTTTATTTTAGTGAGGCAATTGGGGCCAAGTGACTTGCCCAGGGTCACACAGCTAGTAAGTGTTAAGTGCCTGAGGCCGGATTTGAACTCAGGTACTCCTGACTCCAGGGCCAGTGCTCTATCCACTGCGCCACCTAGCTGCCCCAAATATTTACTTCTATAAAAGAAACAGATATGCATAAAGCACCTGCTCTGGATTCAGGAGGACCTGAGTTCAAATTTGACCTCAGACACTTGATACTTACTAGCTATGTGACTTGGACAAGTCACTTAACCCTCATTGCCCCTCAAGAAAGAAACAAAGAAACAGATATGCATATGAGCAACTCAATTATCCACATGGGTTCAGAGGATAATAATTTTTACAGAGAAGAATACTGAGACTCAGACTAAGGAAGTGATTATATGAAGACTCACCTAGCAACAATGCTACATTTAAATGTGAAACTCTATGGGGCCACAATGCTATATACAAGCTTTATTAGTCTGAGCCTGTTCTCTGAGAGTCTGAAGGTTATGGAGGGGAGTGTGCCCCTGAGGTGTTAGGTGGGTGGAAGGGAAATGTTATACTTTTGTTATTACTATATCTTCATAGGAAATATCCTTGGCAAAAGTAATCTCATGTAAGTGGTTAAATTACAACTGAGGTTAGCACTTAAGAGTGTAGATGAGTGGAAGAACCACCTTAAAGGGGCTCCACTCAGATGGCATTAGAGAAGAGACCCCCCCCACACACACCTTTTCTGGAATACTCCTAGATTCTGAGGGGAAGAAATAACCAGTTTCACTGTGGGAGAATGAAGCCAAAAAGAGTACCAGCTACATATCATCTAGCCCTAGCCTCTCTTCTGAGCTCCAGTCTCACATAACCAACCACCTGCCAGACCTCTCCAACTGGATGACCCATCCATAAACATCTCAAACTCAACATGCCCAAAACAGGATGGATTTTCTTAACCCAAAACCTGTCCTTCCTTCAAAAATCTTCTGTTTATGTTGAAGTTACCTTCCAGGCTTGCAAGTTTGTAACTTTGGAGTCATCTTTAACTCTTCCCTTTTCCTTAGTCCCCATGTCCAATCCGTAATTTTACTAGTCAATTTTAGTCTACAATCTACCTTTCATTCATCTTTTCCTTTCTGCATGCACACACAGCCACCTTCCTAGTCACAGGTACTCTTCACCTCTCACCTGGATTATTTGCCCAGATCCTCCCAGTTGGTCTCCTACCTTTTCAGTCTTTACCTTCTCCCATCTTTTCTCTACTCTGTTTGCCAAAAGAATCTTCCCAGAGCACAAGTCTGACCCATGTCATTCCACTACTTAAGATACTTTCTAATTATAAAAAGTAACTCTGTCTTCAGAGTGACATGTTGTAGGATCCTTCACTATTTAGCACTAGCCTACATTGTAGGTATATTTCACATTCTTCCTCCTGCTAGCCAAATTTAGTTTACCTGCTATTATGCAAATGTGGCTTTCCATTTCCCTCCTTTTGTTAAAGTGTGAGGTTATTTTCCATGCCTGCAATGCACCTCTTCCCTGCCTCCACCTTTCCCCCACCTCTTGTAAGTCTTAGCTTGTATGCCACTTCTTGCAAGAGATCTTTCCTGACTCTCTCTTTCCTCTAATGATCATGAATGAGCATTTTCTGTTTCCATGTTGTATCCTCTGCAGGGATAGCAGAAATTGCCTAATCTTTTAATGCTTGACACTCAACAGAGTGGAGACATAGCAGGTGCTGACAGAAAAAGTGTTAATATAGTGACAGAAAATGTTTAATACCAAATGTAATATTACCTGACACCCCCTTCTGAATGATCCTAGTAATATCAGAATTTTAGTAAAGTCCTTGTATTCCTACTCCTAAGATATTTATTCTCCATTGGGTTGAGATGAACCACACCCTAAGTCCCCACCCTGGGTTCTTACCTTGTAAAGGAACCTAGCTTGATCTGGATCTTAGTTCCTAATGTCTTCATGTCTTGTTCATTGAGTTTATGGTGAGTTAGGTCATGAAGAGTAATTAATCAGAATGAGTGGGTTTTCCTGCTCAGATTGTGGAGGGCAGCTGGCATCTTATGATCAAGCCTTGCTACCTAATGTGACCCTTCGCCACTGTGACGAGTTAAAATTAAATGTGTGGTCACCTTATTCATTGTCCAAGGGTAGGGAAAATGTAGCTAGGGTTTACTTATAAATTAGAAGCTTCAGCACCAGTTGGGGCATTAAGCATTTATTAAAGTATACCAGGTAGTAGTAAAAAAAAAAAAAAAGAATGCCTGGGTCAGAAAGTTAAGAAAAGGCCTATCTAGCCTAGAATTCCAGCCTGATCTGGTTCTTCCTCAAGTCTCCTCCACCAGCCTGTGTAATTTAGACATGCATTCAACTGAATTGAGATAACTTAACTAAAAAATGCATTTTTGTTTTGTGTTTCAAATCCATGATATTGTTTGTGATACTATGCAGATTCACTGTGAGGAACATAGCTTCTTCTCCAATCTAGGTGTCGCTACACTATGAGCTAAACTATTAAAAGAAAAGGAAACTATTTGAAAGCTATTAATAATCTGAAGTACTTCCTTATAGTAAAGAGGAAGTTTCATCTAATATTATCTGGCTCACTTATGAAAATTGTAAGATTATTGGTCAAATTATATGGAGTTATGATGATAAGGCCAATTTAATTGGGGTATATTTTTGGCATTGCTTCCTTAGAAAAACTGATTCTCCTCCCCCCATGCAAACCCTTTTTGATAAGAGGGGATGGTAGTTAGTAATTTATAATATAAAACTATTTATGTGAATTATGAAGTTGTATCTTGAATGACCTATACTGGTTACATTTTAATCAATTTAGTTTGAACAGTAAGGGTTGAATAAAAGATATCTATCAGTTTAGAGATTCCAGTTATATTACTTCATGAAAGTCTAATAATTATCTTTTTTTTTTTTTTTGCAGGGCAATGGGGTTAAGTGACTTGCCAAGGGTCACACAGCTAGTAAGTGTCAAGTGGTCTGAGGCCGGATTTAAACTCAGGTACTCCTGAATCCAGGGCCGGTGCTTTATCCACTGCGCCACCTAGCCACCCCATAATTATCTTTTTACACCAAGATAAATTTTGAACAGTTTTTTTGTTTTGTTTTGTTTGTTTGGTGAGGCAATTGGGTTAAGTTGACTTGCCCAGGGTCACACAGCTAGTAAGTGTTAAGTGTCTGAGGCCAGATTAGAACTCAGGTCCTCCTGACTCCAGGGCCGGTGCTCTATCCACTGCGCCACCTAGCTGCCTCTTGAACAGTTTTTGAGAAAAAGAAAGATGCTTCAAGGAATTTTAAGCAAAAATCTTTTGTATAATTTTTAGAAGGCCTGAAATATTTTATTTGTTAGCCAATCTATCATATTGACAATTGTTTCTAGCCCTACTATGATTAGCGAGACTTTGATGTTTGAGTTGAAACCTTTTGGGGACCCTTAATATTCTTTTTGAGCTTCGTTCTTAGGGTTGCTCTGTCCTTGGGCCAATCCTAAAATGAGTGCTTCAAGAAAAATGCCAGCAGCTCAATGGGAATTATATCTGAGTTCTAAGGCCAGTGTATATCTATCTGTCCCTGGGAATAAAGTTGGAAGGGCTTGATAAGGCTAAGGTTGGACTCTCAATTCATTTCCCCATACAAGAAACCTGCCCATCTTGTTCCATCATACTTGCTACTTATAGTCATTCGGAGTGTTGGACAGAGGCCTTTTAGACCAGTATTGATGTATTATATTCATGTCCCTTATTACCACCTCAGGGTAATAAGGGTTAAGTGACTTGCCCAGGGTCACACAACTAGTAAATGTTAAGTGTCTGAGGCCGGATTTGAACTCAGGTCCTCCTGACTCCTGGGCCAGTGCTTTATTCACTGCACCACTTAGCTGCCCCCCATCCCAGAACCTTTTGTTACAATTGAAGTTAATTTGGCAACTTTTAAATGAATTCCATGTATATTAGAGGTTATCTTCTTATAGTGGGTGGGGGGTGGGAATAGAGGAGGAAGAGAAGTTGGAACAATTTTTTTTAAAAAATTGATGTTAAAATTTGTTTTTACATATATTTTGGAAAATAAAATTCTATTCATTTAAAAAAAAAAGTGGTCTGTTATTGGTTCCTTAGCAGAATCTTATCCTCCTGTGGGGGGAATTAGTAATTAAAAGAAAATAACTAAGAGTAAACAAAAGTAAATAGAGTAAATAAAATTTTGGTTTTGGTGGAAATTTTGTTTTTTAAAAATAACAATAATAAGATCAGATAATTATATGTCAAATATAAAAATTGGATTCAGAATTTTCTGATTTTTCAATTTGTATTTTAATTTCCTAAATATTTCAACATGACATTTTGCCAATTTACATCACAAGGCAATTACAGGTGATCAACTAACTTTCCTTCCCTTTCTGGAACTTGAATTTGAGGTAAAGAATGCAATAGATGAACACCAGAAGTCAAATAATGCGGGGGTTTATGCCAATTTAAAAAGGCATCTTTCAGTCTTAGCCATATATACGATGTCAGCAAATTCCTAACTAAAGGGCTCATTCTACAAGTCATATCCTCATAGATTATTTTTAGATTCTCCCGTAGCCTGAGGCTGGCAGTATCTTTAGATAAGATAAGAGCAGCAAAGAACATGGGAAAATGTAAATTTCTCTGGTCTAGAAGTTCCTAATTTGAGGTTCTTATTAGAGACAGAAAGGTTTGAACTAGTTCTCACTACCTGACCTGGTTAAGCAAACTTGAATTCTATTAAGATATATTCTGGGACAGCCAGATGGTGCCAGTGGACAGATGCACTGTGGCCCTGGAGTCAGGACCTGAGTTCAAATCCGGCCTCAGACACTTAACACTTACTAGCTGTGTGACCCTGGCAAGTCACTAAGCCCCAAGTACCTCACTAAAAACAAACAAACAGAAACTGGATATAAAGATATATTCTGCAAGAGATTGTGACAGAAATGAGCAAGTGATCCAAACTGGGGAAGTAGACCTGTTGGGAGAAGCTGCTCTGAAACACCACTTATTCTAGAATGCCTAAGAGGAAAGATTTCCAGAGGACCAAAGGACTGCATTAGAAGAAGTTCTCAGAAACCAGACAGCTTTCTGAAGCCATCCAAGCCTAAAGATATGATGGACTAATAAAATGGACAATGGGAGTGAATTATCCGTCCCTTTTCACTTCTTCCCTCTGTGCCCCTGTTCTGTGTAATGTCTGCTTGCTTGTTGGGGATTGCCCTCAACAAATTCCTATCAATGTATTGATCAATCTCTCTCCCCTTTCTCCCATACTATTGAATGTCATACCAGTTAGTGATTCATTGAGAAGATACTGTCTTCTCAAGATAATCAAGGAGGAACATCAGAAAAAAATGTTAATAATCCTCCGTGTATAACTCATATCTGATGTGTTACTGCCTCAGGGATGGGCAGGAGAAGGAGGGAAAGAGGCATAGAAAATGGAACCAAAACTATAATAAAAATGTTTATTACTTTAAAAAAAAAGTACTAGATCAAAAAATGTTAATATAATGACAGAAAATTGTTAACACCAAATGTAATATTACCCGACACCCCTCTTAATGATCCTAGTAAGTGTCAGAATTTTAGGTAATGTCTTTGTATTCTCTACTCTTAAGATATTTACATCTCCCTTAAGTTGAGATGAACCTTGCCCTAAGTTTCCCACTTTGGGATCTTACCCTGTAAAGAATCTAACTTGAGCTGGCTCTGGGCAACTAACGTCTTTGTCCTGTTCGTTGAGATTTATGGGGAGTTAGTCATGAAGTAAATTAACCAGAATGAGTGGGTTTCCTTGCTCAAATTGTGGAGGGCATCTGGCATCTCTTGACCAAGACTGCTACCTAAGGTGACCTCCCACTACCTTTTCTCCTAAAAGTATAAGAACCTCTTCCTGGTGGAACATCCCCCAGGTGGCAGCTTTGCTACCCTATTACCTTGATTAAAGATGCTTTATTCTTCCACTCATGAGTTTGATTTATTTCAGTACTTGACAGTACTTACATAATAAATAAAAGTTTGCTGGACCGGGGTCTGTAGTGCTGGACAGAATATCCATGCTGAGAAATCATAGGTTCTCAAAGTAAGAAAATGAAATATAAACATCCCTGTTTAGAAGATGTAGCTTTGAATTCTGATCCCTGCCACAAATTCATTGTGTGATATTCATTTAATTCTATTTCTGGCCTTTAAATTGTCTACTAATGGTTTACTTCTCTATTTCTTTTCCAAGAACAGGTAGTTTCTAGAGTTATTGCTGTAATGGGACTGGCGCATCCTCAGAGGGTCTATCCATAAAGGAGGCTAGGGAACCTGTTTCTGTGAGAGAAGTGCTTTGGAGAGATTCTGCAAGATTGTGGCCCGGACTAAGTAGAAGGAATCAGTGCAAACGAGCTCCTCTCTACAACTCTTCAAACTAGATCTATTCAATATGCCAGGAAAAGTCACAGTGACTTTGTCTGGCCAGGTCAGCATAGAGGACAGACAGAGGTACTGCAGACACTGAGACAGGGTCTAGGCAGGAGCACCGGGTACACACAGAGTCCTCCAGTACCCCAGGGAGAGTCTGCACATCAGCACAAAAGGACATCCAGGCCCCTATGGGCATGCACCAGGGAACAATGACAACTGGCAGATATGTTGCCCACTTACCCAAATCTAGGTCACAATCCAGAGCAGAGCAAAAAGGGAACCTGCACAGTGGTCCCAGATGGATGCTGGGGCAGGGTGCACTAAGAAAGGAGGACATTCAGAAGGCAGCAGCAGTAGGGGTGTGGCTCGGATACAAAGCTCAGAATAGGATCTCCCTCCAGCATCTAGCCAGCCTCTAGAGGAATAAGCCAAGGCAGGAACCCAGGCCAAAGGGGCGCCATTCATTCTTTCCAGGTGACTGACAGGGGTAGAGTCTAGCAGAGCTATATGTTTGCATAGACCCAAACCCAGGTCAGGACTTACAGAACTCAAATCTGTAAATGTTATCTCAATTGTCTTGGTGGTAAAGAGTCATATCCAAGGACATGGAAGAACTAAACCAGATGTGAACTAAACCATATCTCTCTCTAGGACTAAAATGTGTAGATATTAGGATCATGCTAAATCAAATAAAATGTTTCTGGAAGATAAGCATAAAACTTTAAGTATAGTATTGATATTTAAAATGAGATAATATAGTGCAAAAATGCTATATAAATGCTAGCTATTTTTATTGATTTGTTTTTTTCATTTATTATTGTTCATTTACTTATTTATTCATTTATCTATTTATTTATTCATCCATCCATCCATTCATTTATCTATCTATCTATTATTTTATTTGACCCTCTTCATGGGGTTTTCAGGGGAGAGGGTCAGAGCTGGCTGGTGGTCTGAGGAACAATGAATAGATGATGGTACCAGGCAATTATTTGTATTTGATTAGTACCAAACAGACTGCACACAAAAGAGTTATGGCCACCTAGCCTCTCCTACGACAGATAAATAATGAAAGATCGTCCAAAAGTGGCAATCATCTGCACTATGGCCCTGAGGTTTCCTATGCTGTTTGTGATTGTCAATCATCTGAGTGACAGTAGGAAGCCCACTATGAATTTTAAGGATTTGGGTGTCACTGACCATTTTGTGGGGGGCCTGCATGGTTAAAATCTCTTCATATGTCCTTTTAGGGCTGTTTGTTATATTGCCTGTTGCTTTCTTTTTTTCTGTTCTTACTGTTTCTGTTTAGGTTTTATTTGCATAAGTGCCTCCTCCACTACACTCCTTGGCATTCTCAGGATTAGGGTTCCCCAATAACAGTCTAAAGTCATTCAAATGGTACAAGATCCACTAGGACATCTGAGGGACATTGCCACTAAGGGACTGGGTATGGTAGAAACAATATCTCTCAAGGCTTTCCATATAGGCCTAGGCTGCTAGTGTCCTACCCATGCAGATAAGGCTAGTTTTTTTTTTTTCTTAAGAGGAATTGAGACCAATCTTGAGACTTAATTGGCCCAGGAGAGTAAGGCTTGTGATTTAGTTTCCTATTGTCCTAACTATAAAAGCCAATACATGTGGAGTCAGGAACTCCTCTCTTAGGCTTCTGACCAATGTATCAGCATGGCCAACATAATGAGAGGAAAGCTTCATCCAAACGAATCAATGCTGTATCATTGTCAAATATTCTGTGCATGCTACAGCTAAGTAAATTTCCTTTTGTTAACTGATGGATGGTCTATGAGTGTCTCATTTCATTGCGACCACAAACCTGAACCACCAAAATAACCTGAGTCAGGTCTGGAAACGTCTCTATTACAGCACACTGCCTTTCACCATAGTTAAGTCCACCATATTTGATGGGGCTTACTGTGTTTGGTAGGTTTATTGCACTGGTGGGGTTTAAGGGTGGGAGATGCTGTCCCAGGACATGTAGATGCACTTGAATAGAATCCTTGAGAATCCTTGTTTCCCAAAGATTCATCTAGAGTCTGAGGCCCTGTCAGTCCAAGGTCATGAGCAAAGTTGGCAGGAATGAAGCATAAAGGAAGGGCATACATGGGCTTTCAGGAAGGCATTAGAACAAACAGATAACAGTGTGCTAAGCAAAGAGAGAATGATAATAAACATGCTGGCCAGCTTCGATGACATCTGAGGCAACTAAAATCAGAGTCCAAGGCCTAGGCAGGCCATTAATAGGATGTTAGATGAGCAGGGTTAAGAATTAGAGTATGACCGAAGGGTTATGTTTGAAATGGGCTGTGAGGGATAGCAGTCCATAAACAACAAAGCCTAGCTCTTATACTTACTGTAAACTTGAACAAATCACATTTCCTTTTAAACTAACCTCAGCTTCTTTCTTTGTGAAATCAAAATCCTTGTACTACCTATCCCACAGTTGTGAGAGAGGCCCTTTGTAAATCTTAAAGTTTTACAGAAATGGTAGGTCATTTTCACCTTAGGTAGGGACTGCTCCTTCATATATAAGATGTTTGTTAAAAGGGACGGAAAATAAGGGGCAGCTAGGTGGCGCAGTGGATAAAGCACCGCCTTGGATTCAGAGTACCTGAGGTCAAATCTGGCCTCAGACACTTGACACATACTAGCTGTGGACCCTGGGCAAGTCACGTTAACCCCCATTGCCCCGCAAAAAAATAAAAAAAGGGGGGGGGGGGACAGAAAATGAACTATTGGGGTAATGAAAAAGCATCAAGCTGACTTGCCCCTTTTGTAGGTGAACAGTTTGGTTGTGAAAAGAGGAAGAAAAATAACTTTTGTTTACAAAAAAAAAAACACAAACCTGATAAAATTCAAAGATTGAACAATCATACTTTTCAGATTAAAAACATGAGGACAAGCAGATTGGTAGGAAGATTGGATAGAAAGAGAACCTGTCTGAGGACAGAGAAAGGCTGCAGGACATTGTGGTCCCTAAGTTCATTTATAAAAGCTTTTTGAAAAAAAAAATCTAAGACCTTGAGAGGTTAAAACTCACAAAGTGATAAATAACAAAATTGCAGACTATGGGAAGATTAAATAAGGACTATTGGTGGTTTTTTTTGTTGTTGTTGTTGTTTTTGTTTTTGGTGAGGCAGTAAGGGTTAAGTGACTTGCCCAAGGTCACACAGCTAGTAAGTGTCAAGTGTCTGAGGTCAGATTTGAATTCAGGTCCTCCTGAATCCAAAGCTGGCGCTTTATCCACTGCACCACCTAGCTGCCCCCCAGGACTATTGGTTTTTTAAACTGAAGAAAGGTGACCAGCAGGCTTTTACTTGAGCCACTGAAAGAAGGGAAGATACCAGCAGGTTACTAAACAGTAAGAAGGAGTTAAGAATACAACAGGAAAGTCAGATTACAGAAGGCTTATACATGTGCAATTATATAAAACATTTCTATATTTGTTATTTTGTACAAGAAGACTCAAAGAAAAAAAGAAAAAAAGCTTGCTTCAGCTTGTATTCAATCAATATCAGTTCTTTCTCTGGAGGTATATAGTATACTTCATCATTAGTCCTTTGGGACTGTTAGTGTGTACAATGTTTTCATGGTTCTGTTCACTTCACTATACATCAGTTCATGTAAGTCTTTCCAGGTTTTTCTGAAATCATCCTGCTTGTCATTTTTTATACCACAATAATATTCCATTACAATCATATACCACAGCTTGTTTAGTCATTCCCCAATTGATGGTCATCCCTTTGATTTCCATTTCTTAGCCACTACAAAAAGAGCTGCTACTTTTACACAAATATTTCCTTCTCCCTTTTTTTGGATATCTTTGGGATATAGACCTAGCAGGACCAAGTATAAGGAACTCAATAAGGACAAAGTGTTTATTTCATATATGTGAAAATATTAGCAATACTCTGATGACTGTCTATTATTTGGGTAGTTTGAAAGAAAGGCTTGGACTGAACTGAGTATAATGGGGTGATTCTAAAAAAAATAAAACTCCATAGGGAGAGATAAAGAGGAGCAATTCTCTCATATAAAAGGAAAAATTGATTCAGAAGAAACTAGTGGGAGTAGGTGGGCAGGTAGTGATGGAACCTTACTCCCACTAGGAATGGGTTAAAAGTGGATAGGGAAAGGTGAGAAGATAAGGGAGGGACTCTTAGAGGAATGGGTAGGATAAGGAATAAAGGGGCATTGTAGAGGGTAGAAGTTAAGCAGAGAAATGAGTGATAGGGTAAATAGGGGGAGGATAGTGAGGAAAAATAGGAAGGAAGAAAATACACAAGAAGTAATTGTTTCTTAAAATGTGAATAGGATGAATTTACCCATAAAATGGAAATGGATAGCAGATTAAAAATTTGAATTCAACAATATGTTGCTTTCAGGAAACATTATGGGGGCAGCTAGGTGGCGCAGTGGATAAAGCACTGGCCCTAGATTCAGGAGGACCTGAGTTCAAATCTGGTCTCAGACACTTGACACTTACTAGCTGTGTGACCCTAGGCAAGTCACTTAACCCTCATTGCCCCACCAAAAAACCAAAAAAACCAAACCAAAAAATGAAACATTATGAAAATGGAGAAACACACTAAGTTAAAATAAAGGGCAGGAGTAGAATTTATTAAGTAAAAAGTGATAGTAATCACTATCTCAGACAAAGTTAAAGTTAAAACTATTTTAACTTAATTAACGATTAATTAATAATTAAAGCTAGTTAACTTAATGAAAAGAGAAAATTAGAGAAACTACATTGTGTCAGCAATGATATTCAATATTGTTTTAGATTATTTAAAATAACTAGACAGTATAAAATACCTGAATGTATATCTGCCAAAACAGACACTGGAACTATTTGAAGATAAACATAAAACACTTTTTATACAAATAAACTCAGATCCAAATAATTGAAGTTAATATTTATGGTTATGGGTAGGTAAAGCCAATATAATTTTTTAAGTGACAATTTTAACTAGACTGATCTACTAATTCAATTTCTTCCCAATTAAATTACCAAAATATATTTTCCTGAGTTAAAAAAAAATATAATAAAGTTCATATGAGAAAACAAAAGGTCAGGAATGTCAAAGAAACCAGGAAAAAAGATATAAAGGAAGTAGATTCAGCAGTATCAGACTTTAAACTATATTATAAGGTGAGAGCATTGTTGAATTGTAAAATTAATAATTTTAATTATTTTAAATAAAAATTTCTTGTATAAACAAAACCTATGTAGCCAAGAATAGAAGGATGCAGAAAATTGGGGGGAAGTTTTCATAGACAATCTCTCAGATGGGATGTGATTGAACTGAAATATTGCTGTGGTGAAGGAAATGATGAGGTGGTTGACTTGGGAAAACATGAGAAGACTTGGATTTATAAGGGAATATGCTATCCACCTTCAGAAAAACAAATGATGAGTACAAATAAGTATAGTATGGTCTTACATGTATGTGTATGAGTACATATGTACATATGTATATGTTTGTCAATATCTATGTGTGTGTATCTCCATATCTATTTATCTGTCTACCTAGCTATCTGTGCTTAATTGTCGCCTTTTTTTTTGGGGGGGGGAAGGGTATGTGTAGAATAAAGTAAAAAGTTACACAGCAGAGAACAAAAGAAAAACCAACAAGGAAGAAAAGAAAAAGTTGGGCAGATTTGAAAACAATGTATAGTATTTGTTATATAGGTTTCGTGGAAGGGAAATATATTGTTTTATACTGAATCCTCTCCCATGCTCTACTGTGTACATGGCAACTTTTTTTTCTTTCTCATTTTGTATTAAAGTCTAAAATAAAATTTAAAATTTACCCAAAAAAGGAGGGGGAGGGTAGAGTGATAAAAGGGAGGGCAGATAACAGAAGGCAGTGATCAGAAGCAAAACAGACTTTAGAGGAGGGAAAGGATAAAAAGAGAGAACGAGAGAAGGATCAATAGGAGAAACTAGGATGGAAGGAAATGCACAGTTAATAATCTTAACTATGAATGTAAATGGGATGAACTCATTCATAAGATGGAAGCAGATAGCACAATGGGTTAGAAATAAGAATCCAACAATATGTTGTTTGCAAGAAACACACTTGAAAAAGAGAGTTGCACACAAAGTTAAACAAGGAACTGAAGCAAAATCTATTATGCTTCAGCTGAAGTTAGAAAAAAAAGAGGCAGGGGTAGAAATCATGATTTCAGACCAAGCAAAAGCAAAAGTAGATCTAATTAAGAGGGATAAGCAGGGAAACTACATTTTGCTAAAAGGAGCCATAGACAATGAAGTAATATCAATATTAAACATATATGTACTAAATGGCATAGTATCCAAATTTGTAAGGAAAAGTTAAATGAATTATTGGAAGAAATAGTAAAACTATATAGGTATATAGGTAAAGAAGGAATCCTACCAAATTCCTTTCATGTTTCAAATATGGTTTTGTTACCTGAACGAGGGAGAGAGAAAAAACACTCTTTAATGAGTATTGATGCAAAAAAATTTAAATAAAATATTAGCAAGGAGATTCTAGCAATATATCACAAAGATTGTAGACTATGACCAGACGGAATTTGTGCCCTGAATGAATAGCTGATTCAATATTGGGAAAACTATCATCAAAATTGACCACATTGATAACAAAAACAACAAAAATCATATGATTATATCAACAGATGCAGAAAAGGCCTTTGATAAAATACACCACTCATTCCTATTTAAAACACTAGAAAGCCTAGCAATGAATGAAACCTTTCTTAAGATGATAAGTAGTATCTATCTAAAATCAAAAGCAGGCATTATTTGTAATGGGGATAACCTTGAAGTCTTCCTAATAAGATCAGGAGTGAAACAAGGATGTCCATTATCACTATTATTATTTAACATTGTACTTAAAATGGTAACTATAGCAATAAGAGAAGAAAAAGAAATCGAAGAAATAAAAATAGACAGTGAGGAAACAAAACTACCACTTTTTGCAAATGATATGATGGTATACTTAGAGAATCAACTTAAAAACTAGTTAAAACAATTAACAACTGGGGGCAGCTAGATGGTGCAGGGATAGAGCACACGGCCCTGGAGTCAGGAGAGCCTGAGTTCAAATCAGCCTCAGGCACTTAACACTTACTAGCTGTGTGACCCTGGGCAAGTCACTTAACCCCAATTGCCTCACTAAAACAAAAAACCAAAAACCAAAAAAAACAATTAACAACTTCTGCTAAGTTGCAGGGGCTATGAACGCATAGATTAAAATAGACCCTATAAATCACCAATATTTCTATGTACTACCAACAAAACACAGAAACAGATAAATTCCATTTAAAATAACTACAGGCAAAATTGCTGTTGTTCAGTCACGTCTGACTCTTCATGACCCTACTTCACGTTTTCTTGGCAAAGATACTGGAGTGGTTTGCCATTTCCTTCTCCAGTTCAATTTACAGATGAGGAAACTGAGATAAGCAGAGTTAATAAATGCTTCATAATTGAAAAAAATTTAATTAAAAGAGTATTATTAAATAGTATCATTTTGAATGAATAATGTTTTATAGCTAGGAAACACAGTGTTGGGGGGGGGCTCTGGAGATACAGCAGTAAACTATCCACCCTAACACAAGTAGTGTACCCCTATATCCCAAGAGACTTTAAGATGTAGCTGGGATCTACAGACCTGTCAAGATGAAGCAGGTTGAGGTATAGCCAGCCCAGAGGGAGAGAAAGTCTTCATGAATGCAAGCAAGGGGGTAACACTGCAATCTACCATGCAGTTACTCTTCTATCCTCCAGCACATATATTTTGCTGAGTTTAATTAATTGACTCAAGACTCCCGTTTTTATCTTCCTCCTCCAGACCCCATCATTCCCCACCCTCGAATGATCCTCTTCTCTTGACTTTTGCCCTTATACTCTTTGCCTCTCAATTTTCTCCTTTATAGAGGGCAATAAAAATGCTACATACTCATAGACTTAATGTGAATGTTACTTTTTTGCCTCTGCCTTTCCAGTTTAATAAGATCTGGTAAGCAGAATCAGGACCTTGAACATCTTTGTGAACATGGTAAATATTTACCCAGATATCACCGTACTTATGAAAGAGTGAACTGTTCACTAAAGTTTATTCTTTAAAAAGGCTCAAACTCTAAAGACAGGATGAGTTCTTCTCCATTCGTCAGTCCTACCCCCAATAGGGTCTTTAGTATAAACATCATTCCCACTTCTATTGTTCTTTAAGGTTTGTAAAGCTCTTTCTTCCTAATAGCCCTGTGAGATAGGAAGTATGACTTTCTATCTTTGTCTTATGGAAGAGGAAACTGAGTCTCAGAGAGGAGAAGTGATTTGCCTGTGCTAACATAGTGAATATGTCCAGGCTGTAATCCAAATTTAGGTCTCTTGATTTTAAATCAATTCAAGGCAACTAAAAAAAAACACCACTTATTAAGGACCTTTGCTCAGTGCTGGTGATAAACAAAGAAATGAAAAAATCTCTGGAGCTTATACTTTATTGGTGTGATACATATAAACAAATACAGCTATACAAGATAATTTGAAGGGAGAGAAAAATAAAAATGAAGGATTTGTATCCTAGAGATGGAGATTGCACTAAAGTGCAGAATCCAGAGATGGAAAACCTAGTTCAGGGACCAACACGCAGGCAAATTTGGTTGGAATGTAGAGTCCTAGAAGGAGATTCTTATGAAATGAGCCTGGAATTCAGGCTGGAACCAGTTTGTGAAGGACTTTAAATGCCTTGGGGGCAGCTAGGTGGCACAGCAGATAGAGCACTGGCCCTGGAGTCAGAAGGACCTGAGTTCAAATCTGACCTCAGATGCTTAATAGATGTATGACTCTGGGAAAGTCACTTAACCTTGGTTGCCTCCCCCTGACCAAAACCAAATAAATTTTAAAATAAGCAAATAAGTGGATGAATGAATGAATAAACAAACAAATAAATAAATGTCAAGCTATGGAACTTATCCTAGAGATAATGGGGAGCCACTGAAGACATAACCCCAGCTATCCCATTCCACACTTCCTAGAGTTCCCATTTTAGGGAATCTTCTCCAAGGGTGTTACCACTCTATTTCTATATGGGTTCCCATAAACATGCCCCTAGAGTTTGTGGCTGCATTTGTGTCTAGATGATAACATATTAGATAAATTTTAGTGGAATCCCAATTCAGGAAGGTGTCTGACTTGATGCTTTTACAGAGTCCTGCTCACTCAGAAAGTATCTGTGATTCTCTGACCTGTGGTTTATTACATGCCTCCTATGGACAAGTTATTGTTCTGTGGTGGAGCTCAAAGGGAAGACTTTCAGTGGCCTCAAGGAATTTCGAAGTTAAGAAATTTCAGGCAGTGATTATATGGTGTAGTAGACAGAGGCTAGGTTCAGAGGAAGAAAACCTAGGTTCAAATTTCAATTTGGGTACTTAGTAGCTGTCTGATTTTTGTCAAGTCTCTAAGACTCAGTTTCCTCATTTGACCAATGAAGGGCTCCTATTAAACAATCCCCTAAGGTTCCTCTCAGCAGAGGAAGCATGGCAAAGGTAGAGGAAAAAGCACTAGTCCTGGAATCAGGAAACACTTATTATCTGTGAGATCATGGGCAGGTCACTTCTTGTCTGTAAACCCATTCCTCCCATTTGCAAAATGGGGATAGTAATTCTTGTAGTAACTACCCCCATAGGGTTGTTGTGAGGATCAAATGAGATCATGTATGTGAATACAATGGCCTCCAGAATCTTAGTGCACCAATACTTTTGGGACGCCCTGTATAAACCATATGTTATAATAATAACAAGTATTTTTAGGACACTTAGGGTTTTCAAAGTTCTTTAGTCATCTCTAGTTCTAAATCCTGCAATTCTTTGGTGAGTGTGGATATTTGAAAGTTGATCCCTTTGATCCACTTCCGAGTCTGATCTTGGCTCCTACGTCATGTCTGTGGTATTTTCAGTTGCGACCCCCCCCTTTTCCTACCCACAAATGGCTATTCCTAAAATTTGTTAAGGCCAAGGTTCCTGTTGTGACATTAGGGGTATTTCAGCATTCAATCATATATTCATTCAGTTTAAAATGTGAAGGACTATCATGCAAAAGGCAATTAGTCATAATTTTACTCATTCAACAAAAATTTGAAGGAGAGTCATGAAAAAGACAACTGGACAAGATGGCAAAAGATGGCAAAGAGAAGCCAGGAAGTTGCCTGAGCTCTCTCAAATTTCCCTTGGAAACAGTCTTAAATCGAGCCTCTCAATGGATTCTGGAGCTACAAAACTTACAAAAAGATGGAGTGATAACCTAGAAGGTCTTCAGGAAAGGTCTTTCTCACTTGGGTAAAAGGGGAGCACAACTTAGTGCAGACAGTGTCTGGGCAAGCCAGCAAAAGCCTCTTAGCCATAGCATAGATCAGCATCTGAGGACCATCGATCCTAGCTCAGCAAACTAGTGGCACAGCAGGCCAGTTGTGAAGACCCCAGCTTTAAAGCAGACAGCAATCTGCCAAATGGGGTATTCACTATACAACAGGTGCAACTAGGCTGAGCCATTCCAGTGCACTGAACAAGCTGCAAAATGCTGAGGCCTCAGAGCAGAAAGCCAGTGACTGGGCCCCTGGCCCCCAGCAAAAGAAGCTTGAGACAGTGCACCTTGTACTGCAGGAACAGAACTCAACTTTCAAAGGCACAAAATAGGATAAAATATGAATAAAAAACAGGAAAAAATCTCACCATAGAAAATTACTATGGCAATAGGGAGGACCAAAACATAAATTCAGAGGACAACAATGTCAAAATGCCTACATGTGAAGCCTTAAAGGGAAAGAAGAATTGGTCTCAACACCAAAAAGACCTCTTGGAAGAGCTCAAAAAGGATTTTATAAACCAAATAAGAGAGATAGAAGAAAAATTGGGAAAAGAAATGTGAGTTATTCAAGAGTCAATAGCTTGGAAAAACAAAATAACATCTTAAAAATATAATTGGACAAATGGAAAAGGAGGTGCAAAGGCCGACTGGGGAAAATAATTCCTTAAGAATTAGAATTGGGTGGTTGGAAGCTAATGACTCAATGAGGCAACAGAAAGAAGTAAAGCAAAAACAAAAGAATATAAAAGTAGAAGAAAACATAAAGTGCTTCATCAGAAAAACAACAGACCTGGAAAATAGATCCAGGAGGGACAATTTAAGAATAATGGGGGGGGGGTGCAGCTACATGGTGCAGTGGATGGAGCACCAGCCCTGGAGTCAGGAGTACCTGAGTTCAAATCCAGCCTCAGACACTTGACACTTACTGGCTGTGTGACCCTGGGCAAGTCACTTAACCCCAATTGCCTCACTTAAAAAAAAAGAAGAAGAAGAAGAAGAATTGGACTACCTGAGGGTCATGATCCAAAAAAGAGCCTGGACAGCATATTTCATGACATTATCAAGGAGAACTGTCCCAGTGTCTTAGAACCAGAGGAAAAAATAGTCATTGAAAGAATCCACAAGTCACCTCCTGAAAGAGATCCCAAAAGGAAAACTCCAAGGAATATTATAACTGAATTCCAGAATTATCAGGTAAAGGAGAAAATACTGCAAGCAGCCAGAAAGAAAAAAATTAATATCAAGGAGAAACAATCAGGATTGCACAGGATCTGGCAGCTTCAGCATTAAAGGGCTTGGAATATGATATTCTGGAGGGCAAAGGAACTTGGATTACAACCCAGGATGTACTACCCCACAAAATGAAGCATAATCTTTCAGGGGAAACAATGGGCATTCAATGAAATAGAGGACTTTAAAACTTTACTAATGAAAAGTCCAGAACTGAACAGAAAATTCAATCTACAAATACAAGACTCAAGAGAAACACAAAAAGGTAAAACAGGGGAAAAAAACCAAAATAAGTTATTTAATAAGGTTAAAATTTCACATCCATACAAAGGAAGAAGATACTTGTGATTCTTTAGGACTGTATCTCTGTTAAGGCAGATAGGAGTGCACATAGACAGAGGGGGTGGGTATTAAGTGGATTTTGATGCAATAATATTTTAAAAAATTTAAGGGGTGACAAAAAGGATTATACTGGGAGAATATGAAAGGGAAGACAGAATGGGACAAATAACATCACATGAAGAAGTACAAAGACCTATTACAATAGAGGGAAAGAAGGGAGGGGCGAGCATTGTTTCAACCTTACTGTCATCTTATCTGGCTCAAAGAGGAACAACATACACACTCAGTTGGGTAGAGAATTTTATCATATCCTGATGGGAAGTAAGAGGAGAAAGGGGAAAGAAGAGGGGTAGGGTGCTGATAGAAGGGAGGGTAGATTGAGGGAGGTGGTGGTCAGAAGCAAAGCACTGGGGGCAGCTAGGTGGCACAGTGGATAAAGCACCAGTCCTGGATTCAGGAGTACCTGAGTTCAAATCTGGCCTCAGACTTGACACTTACTAGCTGTGTGACCCTGGGCAAGTCACTTAACCCCCACTACCCTGCAAAAAAAAAAAAAAGAAGAAGAAGAAGAAGAAGAAGAAGAAGAAGAAGAAGAAGAAGAAGAAGAAGAAGAAGAAGAAGAAGAAGCAAAGCACTGGTGAGAAGGGACAGGGGAGTGGAGAGA
Source organism: Dromiciops gliroides (assembly GCF_019393635.1). Classification (NCBI taxonomy): domain Eukaryota; kingdom Metazoa; phylum Chordata; class Mammalia; order Microbiotheria; family Microbiotheriidae; genus Dromiciops; species Dromiciops gliroides. Next base: position 671,802,960 of record NC_057861.1, read on the forward strand.
GGAAAGTATAAACAAGAGGAAAAATAGGATGCAGGGAAATACACAGTTAGCAACCATAACTGAGTGTGAATAGAACAAACTCTCCAGTGAAATAGAAGCAGATAGCAGAATGGATTAAAAACCAGAATCCTATAATATGTTGTTTACAAGAAACACATCTGAAACAGAGAAATACACACAGCGTGAAGGTAAAAGGCTGGAGCAGAATATGTTATACTTGAGCTGAAGTGAAAAAAATCAGGGGTGGCAATGCTTACCTCAGACAAAGTAAAAACAAAAATAGACCTAATTAAAAGAGATAAGGAAAGAAACTACATCTTGCAAAAAGGTACCATAGACAATAAAGTAATATCAATACTAAATATATATGCACCAAGTGGTACAGTCATCCAATTCTTAAAGAAGTTAAGAGAGTTACAGGAAGAAATAGACAGCAAAACTATATTAGTGGGGGACCTCAACCTCCCCCTCTCAGAACTAAATAAATCTAACCACAAAACAAATAAGAAAGAAGTTAAGGAGGTGAATAGAATTTTAGAAAAAAATAAATATTATAGACCTCTGGAGAAAACCATATAGGGATAGAAAGGAATATACCTTTTTCTCAGTGGTGCATGGCACATGTGCAAAAATTGACCATATATTAGGGCATAAAAGCCTCTGCCAAATGCAGAGAGGCAGAAATAGTAAATGCATCCTTTTCAGATCATGATGCAATAACATTATGTGTAATAAAGGGCCATGGAAAGATAGACTAAAAATTAACTGGAAATTAGATAATTCCATCCTAAAGAATGACTTGGTCAAACAACAAATCAATAGAAACAATCAATAATTTCTTCAAAGAGAATGACAATAATGAGACAACATACCAAAACTTATGGGATACAGCCAAAGAAGTTCTTAGGGGAAATTTTATATCTCTAAATGCCTAAATGAATAAAATAGAGAAAGAGGAGATCAATGAATTGGGCATGAAACTTAAAAAGCTAGAAAAATAACAAATTAAAAATCCCCAATTAAATACCAAATTAGAAATTCTGAAAATCAAGGAAAAGATTAATAAAATTGAAAATAAGAAAACTATAGAATTAATAAATAAAACTAAGTGTTGGTTCTTTAAAAATCAACAAAATAGATCTCTCCGGTTAAATTGATTTTTAAAAAGAAAGAAGAAAATCAAATTACCAGTATCAAAAATGAAAAGGGTGAATTCACCACCAATGAAGAGGAAATTAAAGCAATAATTAGGTGCAATTTTGCCCAATTAGATGCCAATACATTTGACAATCTAAATGAAATGGATGAATATTTACAAAAAAATTAATTGTCCAGATAAACAGAGGAGGGAATAAAATCCTTAAATTAGCCCATTTTAGAAAAAGAAACTGAATAAGCCATCAATAAATTCCCTAAGAAAAAAGCTCCAGGGCCAGATGGGTTTACAAGTGAATTCTACCAAACATTTAAAGAACAATTAATTCCAATACTATACAAACTATTTGGAAAAATAGGTGAAGAAGGAATCCTACCAAATTCCTTCTATGAGACAAATATGGTCCTGATACCTAAACCAGGAAGAGCAAAAACAGAGAAAGAAAATTATAAACCAATTTCCCTGATGAATATTGATGCAAAAATTCTAAATAGATTATTAGCAAAGAGATAACAGCAATTTATCACCAGGATAATACACCAGGTGGGATTTATACCAGCAATGCAGGGCTGGGTCAATATTAGGAAAACAACATAATTGACCACATCGATAATAAGACTAACCAAAATCATGTGATTATCTCAATAGATGCAGAAAAAGCTTTTGACAAAATACAGTATTCGTTCCTATTAAAAAAACACTAGCAATCATAGGAATAAATGGAGCTTTCCTTAAGATGATAAACAGTATCTATCTAAAACCATCAGCAAGCATTATATGTAAGGGGGATAAGTTAGAAGTATTCCCAATAAGATCAGGGGTGAAACAAAGATGTCAATTATCACCACTAATATTCAACATTGTACTAGAAATGTTAGCTTTAGCAATAAGAGAAGAAAAAAAAATTGAAGGAATTAGAATAGGCAAGAGGGAAACAAAACTACCACTCTTTGCAAATGATATGATGGTATACTTAAAGAATCCTAAAAGAATCAACAAAAAAAGCCCCTACTTGAAACAATTAACAACTTTAGCAAAGTTTCAGGATATAAAATATTATTTTTTTTTTGGTGAGGCAATTGGGGTTAAGTGACTTGCCCAGGGTCACACAGCTAGTAAGTGTCAAGTGTCTGAGGCTGGATTTGAACTCAAGTCCTCCTGAATCCAGGGCCAGTGCTTTATCCACTGTGCCAACTAGCTGCCCCAGGATATAAAATAAACCCACATAAATCATCAGCATTTCTATGTATGACCAACAAAGTTCAGTAGCAAGAGATAGAAAGAGAAATCCCATTTAAAATAATCGTAGACGGGGCAGCTAGGTGGCGCAGTGGATAGAGCACCGGCCCTGGATTCAGGAGTGCCTGAGTTCAAATCCGGCCTCAGACACTTAACACTTACTAGCTGTGTGACCCTGGGCAAGTCACTTAACCCCAATTGCCTCACTAAAAAAAAAAAGAAAAAAAAAAATAATCGTAGACAATATAAAAATATTTGGGTGTCTACCTGGCAAGACAAACCCAGAGACTATATGAACACAATTACAAAACACTTTTCACACAAATAAAATCAGATCTAAACAAATGCAAAAAATATAAATTGCTCATGGGTAGGCTGAGCTAATATAATAAAAAATGACAATTCTACTTAAATTAATTTACTTATTCAATACCATACCAATCAAACTACCAAAAAGTTATTTCATAGAGCTAGAAAAATAACAAAATTTATCTGGAAGAATAAAAGGTCAAGAACATCAAGGGAATTAATGGAAAAAAATACAAAGGAATGTGGCCTGGCTGTACCAGATCTAAAACTATATTATAAGGTGGCAACCATCAAAACTATTTGGTACTGGCTAAGAAATAGAGAGGTGAATCAGTGGAATAGGTTAAGCACACAAAACACAACAGTAAATGAATATAGCCATCTTCTGTTTGATAAACCCAAAGACTCTAGCCCCCAGGATAAATACTGGGAAAAATGGAAAACAGTATGGCAGAAACTAGGCATAGACCAACATCTTACACTATACACCAAAGTAAAGTCAAAATGGGTACATGATCTAGACATAAAGGGTGATACCACAGGCATATTAGAAAAGGAAGGAATAGTTAACTTGTCAGATCTATGGGGAAGGAAGAATTTATGACCAAAGATGAAATAGAGAACATTGTGAAATGCAAAATGGATCATTTTGATTACATTAAATTTAAGTTTTTGCACAAACAAAATCAGTGAGTGCATCCAAGATTAGAAGGAAAGCAGTAAGCTGGGAAACAATTTTTACAGTCAGTGTTTATGACAAAGACTTCATTTATAAAATATAGAGAGAACCGAATCAAATATATAAGAATACAAGTCATTCCTTAATTGAGAAATGGTCAAAGGATATGAACAGACAGTTTTCAGATTAAGAAATTTAAGCTATCTACAGCCATATGAAAAAATGTTCTCAATCACTATTGATTAGAGAAATGCCAATTAAAACTACTCTGAGGTACCACCTGACACCTATCCTGTTGACCAATATGACAAAAATTGAAAATAATAAATGTTGGAGAAGATGTGGGAAAATTGGAACACTAATGCACTAGTGGTGGTATTGTGAACTGATCCAACCATTCTGGAGAGAAATTTGGAACCATGTCCAAAAGGCTATAAAAACTGTGTATGCCCTTTGACCCAGCAATACCACTACTAGGTCTATATCCCAAAGAGATCATAAAAAAGGGAAAAGGACCCACATGTACGAAAATATTTATAGCTGCTCTTTTTGTGGTGGCAAAGAATTAGAAACCTAGAGGATGCCCATCAATTAGGGAATGGCTAAAGAAGTTATGTTATATGAATATAATGGAATACTATTGTGCTATAAGAAATTATGAGCAGGCAGATTTCAGAAAGATCTGGAAATACTTACATAAATTGATGCTGAGTGAAATGAGCAGACCCAAGAGTACATTGTACACAGTATCAACAACATTGTTTGATGGTCAGCTGTGCTCTTCTCAGCAATACAATGATCCAAGACAAAAGACTCATGCTGGAAAATGCTCTCCACATCCAGAAAAAGAAATATGGAATCTGAATGCAGATTGAAGCATGCTATTTTCCTTTATGTTTTTTTAAGTTGTTGTTGTTTCTTCTTTCTTGTGTTTTCCCCCTTTTGTTTTGATTCTTCTCTCACAGCATGACTAATGTGGAAATATGTTTAACATGAATGTAATGTATAACCTATATCAGATTGCTTGCTGGCTTCAGGAGGGGAGAGGGAAGGGAGAGTGGGAGAGAAATTTGGAACTCAAAAATCTTACAAAAATGAATGTTGATAAAATTTTTAAAAATAAAATAATTAAAATTTTTTTTAATTTTAAAAATGAATGTTGAAAACCATCTTTACATGTAACTGGAAATAACAAAATTTAAAAAACTAAGAAAAAAATACAATTGGATCTTTTCCATTTGGCCTCAGTGGGTAGAACTAAAAGCATTGAGGGTGAGGGAGCTGTAGAGAGGCATTTCTCAGCCTGATGTAAGAGAAAACTTCCTAATATCAAGAGGAATCCAAAAGAGGAATGGGCTTATTTTAATAGATAGTGAGTTCCCCTTCACTACAAGCTTTTAAGAAGGGGCTGGATCCTTTTACCATGGATGTATAAAAGTCATTCCTGTAAAAACATGGGGGAGAGAGGCAGCTAGGTGGTGAAATGGATAAAGCACCAGCCCTGGAGTAAGGAGGACTGGAGTTCAAATCCGACCTCAGACACTTGACACTAGCTGTGTGACCCTGGGCAAGTCACTTAATTCTCACTGCCCCGAAAAAAAATAAACAAACAACAACAAAAACACCATGGGGGAGAGGGGATTAGGGGACTAGATGACCTCCAAGGTCCCTTCCAGATCTGATTCTAATCTATGATATAATGGGTTATGCTTTGCCATACTGAGGGGGACAAAGGCAGGGTCTCTCCCATAGGTGTGCTGGAGACCAGAGAGCCTAGTGTTAAATTTTCAGTGTGAGCATTTATACCTCAGCATAGTAGATATCAAGCCAATCTGGGATTCAGGAAAACGTGGTTCAGGGTCTACCTTTGATAGAAGCAGGCTGGGTGGTCACCCAGCCTGTGTGTGACCTACCCTCTCAGGACCTAAGATAACAGACTCCAAGTTGCCCAGCCCATGATGATCTATACTCCCAGGGGCCATTTCTTCACAGAGAGTTCCATACACCAATGAAGTCACAGGGCTTGGCAAAAACAAATTGGGGTTAATAACATCTATTCCACATGTGTCCTTGGACTGTTATGGGGCAAGCACTTTGCAAACATTAAAGCACTTTTAAAATAGGGCTTATTACTTTTATATATATGCCTGTGATGTTGGAAGTGGGCATTGGCACCAACCTTGCGCTTGGTTTCTAATTTTTTCCTTTTAATTGCATTTATGTGGGAGCACAATAATGATAAAAGTAACACTTTCCCGAACTTTTCCCTCCATACTCATGCTTTCCCATTTACCAAGCCATGATGTCATTTGAACTGTGGCACACCCTCTTCACTCCCCATCCAAGTTAGGAGGACAGGACTTATTCTTTGTTTTAGTCCTCAGTTTCCCCAACCTTGCTCCACCTTGAAAAGTTTAAATACCATGCGCAGCATCACAGAGTCAATCAGGGTTAGCCCTCGGTCTAAAGTTCAGGTCACGTAATGTCTTTATTAACACCATACCACATTGACCTAGCAGTCATCTACCCCTTAGCCTCATTATCCACAGTTAGAGCCTCCCTGGTAAATACTCGTCACAATGATCTTAAATTGGAACGTGCTTTTAGAACAGAAAATAGAGAACATCCAAACAGGGAAGACCCTGAGAACCCAGACTGTTACAGGTGGACGGGACCTTAGAGATCATCTAATGATACACAGTCATTTTGCAAAGGAGGGGACTGAGGCCAGGAGAGGGGAAGAGACTTGCACAAACTTACATAACTAACAAGTAGCAGGGACAGGGTAGACCCTAAGTCCAGAGTTTCTGAGAGCCCCACCCCTTCATCCAATTCGAAAACCCCAGGGGACAAAGAATTGCTTAATCTGACCTAGGATTTGATCCAATATTTCAGAAATGATAGGATTGATCATATTAACTGTTATCATGGGAGTCATTTCCAAAGCCCATTTTGCTTTTGCACGTAGCACTGTGTCATAACTCTTATTTGGGAAGGGTTTGTGATTTTCTTACAGCTGGATGGCTCAGTGAATAGAGGGCTGGGTCTGGAGTCAGGAAGACCCATCTTCCTGAGTTCAAATCTGGCCTCTGACACTTACTAGTTGTATGACCCTGAGCAAGTTACTTAACTCTGTTTGTCTCAGTTTCGTCATCTGTAAAATGAGCTGGAGAAGGAAATGGCAAACCACTTTAGGATCTTTGCCAAGAAAACCCCAAACAGGGTCACAAATAGTTGGACATGACTGAAAATGATTGAACTGAACTGAATAAATCAATCCTAGAAAATTCCCTAAGGCACAGAGAGAAGTGATGTGGCCAGGATCCCATACTGATTATGTTTCAGAATGGAGATTTCAACCCAAGTCTTCTGACTTTAAGCCCAATGCTCAATCACAGCATCCCAGGATCATTGGTATAGAAGGGGATAACACTAGTCCCACCACCTCACTTTATTAATATTTTGTAAATTAGTTATTTATTCTAAAAAATTTTTCCCACCATCTCATTTTAGAGATGAGTCAACCTCTCCCCCGCCGTGCTATGCTGTTTTGGCCACTGAGGCACTCACTTGGGGGGGTGGGGGGGAGGTCAGTGTTGGCCTTATGAATAGCACCAGCTAGTGGGAATTCCAGAGATCTGGGAATCTCTCTCCATCCCTCTTCCTCTCCCTCTAAAAGTCCTTCCCCCCTAACTTACTGAAAGTTACTATAATATAATAACTGACATTTATATAGTACCCTAAAATGTATAAAATGCTTTACATATATTTATCTCATTTGAATCTCACAACAAAATGAGAGTATCAGTTCTCAAACTTTTGGGCCTGAGGATCTCTTTACACCCTTAAAAATGATTACACATCCCCCCAAAGAGCTTTTGTTTATACGAGAGTGTGCTGTTAGATATTTAACAACCCACTCTCTGAAAAAAAAAGTATTCACAACACACCTTAAAGAATAATCCACATTATTAAGATTTTCTCCATTACTTTCTTAAAAATAGACCATCAACAATAAAGGAAGTTCTGATTTGTAGCATTTCTGAAGTAGAGATATTCACCTTGAAAACTTAACAATCAGTTCAAGAGAAAATCTAAGCTGATTCTAAATCTAACTAAGCATGCCACTATTTATAGCTCTTGATATTTACCATATTAGAAATTTAAATGGTTTAGTATTATTATAAAAATATTTTTTACTTCACAGACCCCCAAAGGATCTTGGAGCTCCCCCCCCAGGGGTCCTTAGTTCCCACTTTGATAACTGCCATACTAGAGGCATTATTGTTTCCATTACACAGATAAGGAGACTGAGGCTCAAGGTGGTTAAGTGACTTGCCAATGGTCACACAGCTAATAAGTATCACAGGCAGTGTTTGAACTAGGAGCTTCCTCACTCCAAGTCTGACACTATCCAGTATGATACACTAATGGAAAGAACCCTAGATTGATGCAGGAGATATGGCTTGGAATTCAAGATTTTCTGCCCTAGCAAGTTGTGTGAACTTAGGCAAGTAAATTAACCATCTCTCGGCCTCAGTTTTCTTATCTGCAAAATGAGGGTAACAATAGTAGTACCAGGGGCAGCTAGGTAGCGCAGTGGATAAAGCACCGGCCTTGGATTCAGAAGAACCTGAGTTCAAATTCGGCTTCAGACACTTGACACTTACTAGCTGTGTGACCCTGGGCAAGTCACTTAACCCTCATTGCCCCCCAAAACAAAACAAAAAAACAACAGTAGTACCACCACCGCCACTGGGAACTTTCTAAAACATCAAGCCCCACCTAACCGTGTGCTAGGACAACTCAGATGGACCTGGGATGGATATTATTTTTGTTATTATCACTTTCCTTCTCTCTACTCCAATCTACCCTCCACGGCTGCCAGATTAATATTCTCTCATACATGGATTTGGTCCTGTCATTCTTTAGCTTAAAACCCTTTAATAGCATCCTACTGAATCAAGTTCCTAATTCTTAGCCTGGCATCCATATCCATTCACATTCTGACACCACCCTTCCTTTCCTACCCTGCCTTTTCACCCAGTCTATACTATGCTCCAGACAAACTGGACACCTAGAATACATCCCAAGTTTTCATGCTTCCATACGTTTGCTGTTTCCTATAACTGGAATGTGCTTCTATCTCCTTCCCCAAAATTCTTACCTATTTTTTAAAATCCCAACTCAAATGTCACTCCTGGAATCCCTGACCACCCAGGGAGTAAAGATCTCTGAGGCACCCCAGAAGGAGCAAAGCACTGCCCCTTCCTAGGGCACTTATTGGGTAATGTTGTGTATTGTAATAATGTCCTTATGCTCCTGATGTGAGCTTCCTAAGGGAAAGGACTTTGTATCTCCTCTACTGGGGACCATATACCTGTGGAACTGAACTGAACATTCCTAAATCATTGTAGCTGACTTCTGAGATCTTTTCTGTGGGATGAAACCCAGGAGAGAGAAACCTGGATTTGGCACAGCACCTGAATCATAGTAGATGTTTATTGACTGGGGAGATGGGGGAGGTTAGGTATGGGTGAGGGTACCACAGTGGGGGTGTTGGGGATGCCTTGGTTAAGGGGGAGGGTCTGAAAATTTGCAACACATTCTTAAGTTTAATCATCAACATTTTCTCAAATGCTTTCTTAATTCTAGGCAACCAACAAAACGATAAATTGAGCCCCAATTTGTAGTCTTTGCCAATTTCTGAGGTATAAATGTGATTGCACTGGAAATTTGTAGCAAATAGTTTCAGAACTGGCTCTAGGGGCCTGTAGGACACCCCTGGGTGAGGGTACCAGGCAGGGAGCCAGCTGACTTCTGAAAGCCAGCTGATAAATTATCAGTGTGAGCATTTATATCCCAAATCGGCAAAGACCATGAATCAGGACTTGATTTACTGGGTTGTTTGTTTGGTTGTTTGGTTTTTGTCTAGACTCCATCAAGTGATGGAGAAAATATTAATAATGTCCTATGTACATATTTTTCAGAAAGCTGGTTTAAGCACTTATCAGCACAACCCTGCAAGCCCTCAGGTACTAATTTAGAGGCAGCTCAGGAGTCAAGATCTGAGTTTGAATCCAACATCACTGTATTTGAGTAGCTAGACACTCACTGTGTGACCCTGGGCAAGTCACATAACTGTCTGCCTTAGTTTCCTTAACTATGAAATAAGGATTAGCACCTGCCTCCCACTGTTGTTGTGAGGATCAAATGAGATGGAAAGCACATTGCAAATGTTAAAATGGTATATAGATGTTAGATATTATTGTTATTAATGGGTACACACCAAGCCTACTAGATAGGATCATAAGATCTTGAATTGAAAGGGATGTTAGAGACTGCTTAATCCAACTTGATTAGTTTACAGAGTACGAAATTGAGATTTAGAGTTAAAATGTGTCTTGCTTGGGGGGCAGCCAGATGGTGCAGTGGTTAAAGCACCGGCCCTGGATTCAGGAGTACCTGAGTTCAAATCCAGCCTCAGACACTTGACATTTACTAGCTGTGTGACCCTGGGCAAGTCATTTAACCCCCATTGCCTAAAACAAAAACAAAAACAAAAAATAAAAAATAAAAATAAAATGTGTCTTTCTTAAAGTCAAAGATGGTAAGAACCAGACCCAGGTCTTCTACCTCAAAATCTAGAACTCTGTCCATTCCTCCATGATTGTAGGCAAGCACCCCAGAGATGACAAGTTTCTACCACACCTACCGATTCTCTCTCTGGTCCGTGGAGAAAGCCACCTCCTTTGGCCCTGAATTTCCTGACAGCTCTTGCAAGGGCCAGTCTTCCTCTGGTGGGGGTCAGACCCTCTGTGACTTGCTCAGGAGCTCATCTTCTTAAGGAAAAATATCTGGAGGGAGGTGAGGTGAGGCATGGGATACCACTCCAGTGTTCTCTGTCCTGGTGGAGAATGGCCAAAGAACTGTCTGCCCACCCACCCGCCTGCATCCTTTTCAGAATAGGAAAACTGTAATTTTTCCCTCCTGCTTGGCTGGCTTGCAAAATCACTGGGATATTGGCATAAATTAAAAGTTGAGTCAAACTCTAATGACCTTAAAGTCAAAATAAAATGACCTCAGACTCTCCTTAAAGCAAAACTGGCTGGAAAACATGTTTCCTGGTGGAAATCCCAGCCTAGACAGACAAATCCCCATCCTTTCAACTGAAGTCACTTAAGCCCTATCATAAGCTTTACCCAAGACTCTAGGACCAAGCAGTTCCTTTTTCTTCTCTGGGTTTCTGTTAACTCTGCTGTAAAAGCTGAGCTAGATGATTCTTCTGGCTCTGAAATTCTGTATTCTATGTCCTTCCCAAATCTGACATGCTAAGTTCTTCAAGACTCCCTTCATGTTCGAGACACCCTGGTCCCTACTTCCTCCTACGTTCCCAAATGGAACATTCCCCTATCCTCGTTCCAACCTAGTCTATCTCTATGTCCTGGCTATTCATCTTAGCAGGGCAGGGTTTTTAGAATTTAAAGGGTTGTTAGAGATCATAGATTCTAATTCTGTCAATATACAAATAAGGAAATCTGGAGGAAGTGACTTATCCAAACCTGTAGAAAGTAGCAGACCCAGGATTTGAACCCAGTTTTTCTAACTCTGAGTCCAAAGCTCTTTGCACTGTGCCAATATGGTACATCTGTTTTGTTTTTGAAAAGGACTTCTAGTCTTGCATGCCATCCACATCTGCACAGTGATTCCCACATCTTGCCTCTCAAATCTGTTCCATGCCTGCGTCCCAAAGCCTTTTCTCTGGTTGTGTGAGTGGCCAAAAGTCAAGACTTTCACTTCATTGAAGAGTTTCCAAATGACTGGGGATCTTAAGCTGTGAGGGAAACCTTAACTTGGTGAGCCTTTGGTACCTGCTCTGGGTGCCCCATGATGACTGCCTACCCAAAAGGGCATATGGTTGTGGTCTCTTAACCTCTCTGGGTCTCAGCTACCTTAGTCTGACCATTCAGTCTTTCAAATTCCTTCTAGCTCTAACATGCTATATGTTCTATATGTCCCTTCTACTTATGTCATTCTTTGTTCTTTGTTCTGAGGTCCCTCCCAGCTCTACTATTTTTTTTTGTTCGAATGTCCTTTCCAAGCACCAGCCCTGGATTCAGGAGGACCTGAGTTCAAATTCAGCCTCAGACATTTAACACTTACTAGCTGTGTGACCCTGGGCAAGCCACTTAACCCCAATTGCCTCACCAAAACAAAACAAAACAAAATCAAATGTCCTTTCCAGCTCTGACAAACTGGAGATCTCTTTCCTACTTCCTTTTCCAAACCTCTCTCCTTCTCCCCTTTCCAGCCTCTCAAGCAAAACACCTTTGTCCTGCATTTCAACCCCCTTGGGAATGCCTGTAGTGTCTAGGGTAACAACAAGTTATTAGACAAACTGACCTATACTAATATGAAAGGGCCACAGGAGGGCCACCTCTTATCTTCCATCCCCCATCAGACCACAAAGGGATCCTAGATTGTTAGAAATTTTCCAATTCTACCCCTCCCTTTTAATTTTACAGAGAAGGAAACTGAAGACAAAGGGGAGAAATGACTTGTCCAAGTTCACATTGTTGTTTTGTTGAGGAACCATGGGTAACATCCTGGTTCCCAAACTCCTAGACTCAGGCTCTTTCCTGTTTGCTCTTGTATTGTCAAATAGGAACCTCATGCCTTTTCAATCTGATTCAGGCAAATGACTCTGATGACAGGAATTTCAAATGGGAGAGGAAAGGAGGCCATAGTCACAGGTCATCGGAGACCAGTGGAAGATGGAAGAAGAGGATGTTTAGGGCAGAAAATGCTTCTTACATCACATTCTTCCCCCCCCCACTTAATAGTATTTTTTTTCCCAATTACATGTAAAGATAGTTTCCAACATTCATTTTTTTTTTGTGGGGCAATGAGGCTTAAGTGACTTACCCAGGGTCACACAGCTAGTTAAGTGTCAAGTGTCTGAAGCCAGATTTGAACTCAGGTACTCCTGAATTCAGGGCTGGTGCTTTATCCACTGTGCCACCTAGCTTCCCCCCCCCCAAAAAAAAAATTCATTTTTGTAAGATTTTGAGTTCCAAATTTTTCTCCCTTATCCCTCCCAAAGCCAGCAAGCAATCTGATATAGGTTATATAGTGCAATCATGTTAAACATATTTCCACATTAGTCATGTTGTGAAAGAAGAATCAGAACAAAAGGGAAAAAAACACAAGAGAAAGAAGAAACAAAACAAAAAAGTGAAAATAGTATTCCTCAATCTGGATTACATCACATTCTTTATGTTGCTTATTTAGCATTCTGGGATATACCCCAACTCAAATTCAAGGGTTGTGTTGCCTTGGGAGACCAGAGGACGACTAGTCTCGGGTTAAAGTCCTCTGCAGGTCTATACTCCTAATATATATCGCTAGCTTCTACTTATATGCTTACCTTTAATACTAGAAGGAATGGAATTGAAGAATACCTTGAAGGACTGAGCTGTATCAACTGATAGTAGGATGAAAACTTTATTTCAAAGATTATAAAATCCGCTCATAATTATTTGTATTTAAAATGCATTTGCACAAAGAGGAGAAAGAAATGTCAGCCAGTAGACACAATTAGCTCAAAACAAAGGTATTTACTGAAATGATATCTTAAGAAAAATAGTTGTTAAAATAGTTTTTTTTTAATTTCATTCATTCATTCATTTATTTTTAGTGAGGCAATTGGGGTTAAGTGACTTGCCCAGGGTCACAAAGCTAGCAAGTGTTAAGTGTCTGAGTCTGGATTTGAACTCAGGTCCTCCTGAATCCAGGGCTGGTGCTCTATCCACTGTGCCATCTAGCTGCCCCTAAAAATAGTTTTTGGTTTTTTGGGGTTTTTTGATGAGGCAATTGGGGTTAAGTGACTTGCCCAGGGTCACACAGCTAGTAAGTGTTAAGTGTCTGAGGCCAGATTTGAACTCAGGTACTCCTGACTCCAGGGCTGGTGCTCATTCCACTGTGCCACCTAGCTGCCCTAAAAATAGTTTTTAAAAAAATGTTTCTCCCCTAAACCTAGGGGAGAAGCCTACAGCTGTATATACCAGGACTTATTAAACTTATTCCGCTAGCAACCCCTTTTTGCCCAAGACATTTTTTGTGACCCTGGGTATATAGGTATATAAAATAGGCATACAAATCAAATATTTACTGCCAAATTGTTCTCAACTCCCACATTTAGTTATGTGACCCTATATGGGATCGCAATCCACAGTTTAAGAAGCTTTAGTATATAATAACATCAGTGGGAAGAAAGGGCACATACATAAAATATGCTAATAAAAAGGTAAGCACACACTTAGGGAACATATGTGGCTTAGACACCTCACCCCTTCCATAACAGGATGCCCTGGTATCTTTTTGTTTCTCATGGTGTTCTCATGCTGCTTGCTCCCTTGGGTCCATGTTCTCTATCTGGTAGGTTGCTTCCTGGATCACCTGTTCTTCTATGGAAGTCCCTGTCCTAATAACAAGAAAGAACTCTCTTCTCGACTCCTCAGAACAATATTGCCTTGGGTGTTTAAGCTTGCTCCCTGCTGTCTTCTCTTAGGTGAACAGTTCCACCTCAAAATGCTATTGACAGTGGGTAAGGGAAGATGTATAAAATCTCAGAGGCAAGAAATGATTCCTTCTCAAAAACTGGGTTCTTCTTCCCTGGCTGTCTCTCTCCTCTGTAGCCAGAGGTCACAATCTTCAGAGTTATCTCTGGCTTTATCTCTCTGCTGGCTCCCAAGAGAGTATATTTCTTTCTTTCTTTATTTCTTTTTTTGGTGGGGAAATGAGGGTTAAATGACTTGCCCAGGGTCACACAGCTAGTAAGTCTCAAGTGTCTGAGGTCGGATTTGAACTCAGGTCCTCCTGAATCCAGGGCTGGTGCTTTATCCACTGTGCCACCTAGCTGCCCCCTATATTTCATTTTTTAAAGGACCATTAAGGGTATGATTGAGCCTTGGTTGGTATTTCCGACTGCTCTTAAATTCTACCAATTTTATTTGGAAAACTTCACACCTCATGAAGGGGTAACCTGGTATATGCCTTTGTTGTTGTTTAGTCTTTTTGATCATGTCTGGTTCTTTAGGACCCTTTTTTGAGATTTTCTTGGAAGAGATATTGGAGGGGGTTGCCATTTCCTTCTCTAGCCCATTTTACAAATGAGGAAATTGAGGTAAACACTGTTAAGGGACTTTTCCAGGGTCACACAGCTAGTAAGTGTCTGAGGTCAGATTTGAACTCAGGTCTCCTTGACTCCAAGCTTAGTGCTCTATCCATTGCACCACACAGCTGCCCTTTACACTTGAATACCTTAGTACCTCTTTGTCTCTATTAACCTGACCCCTTAACTTCTACAATTATATCAGCTGGTAGAAAAATCAGTTGATCAGGGGTGTCCTTATCAACTCAATAAAAAAAATCATGCATGTGTAACTGGTTTTGCAGGCTCCCTGCCTTGAAAGTACTGCTCCAGAGATGCCAGTCATCAAGGGCTATTTTTTTTTTGCAGGGCAATGAAGGTTAAGTGACTTGCCCAAGGTCACACAGCTAGTAAGTGTCAAGTGTCTGAGGCTGGATCAAGTGCTATTCTTGAGGTGATCAGTTGATGTCTCTTGAACTTGAATGGTTCTGTGTTTTTGGAGAATTTCATGAGGCATTGGAAGAGGGAGTTCATTCTCCATTTTGGAACCCCTTGGGCAGATATGGCAGAATGATGTGCCCAAACTCCAGGTGCTTGGTCCCTTGCCCCTCCCTCTGAGATTGTATTTTGGTGGACTTCTGCTATTGGACAGAGAATAACTGGACTGGGGGGGGTGCTAGAAAAGAACTGGGGTTTGAGTCCTACCTCTGACACTTGCTAACTTCTGAGCTTCAGTTTCCTCAACTGTAAAATGGAAATAACAACTGTTGTTGAACTTACCTCAACAGAACATTGTGAGGATCAGATGAAGAATGTAAGACATGCAAAGTCTTGCTAAGCCTAAAACATGATGGAAGTGTGAGCTATTAGCCTCTTACTTTGCAAAGAGAAAAAAGAAAGACAAATCCTGGAAAACACAATGATTTGCTCAAGGTCACAGAATTAGTAAGTGACAGAGTTGGATCGTGAGCCTCGGTCTCCTGCCTCTTTGTCCAATGTTTTTTCCATATCCCACTTGTATTAAGAAGGGCTGAGGGAGCAGCTAGGTGGAGCAGTGGATAAAGCACTGGTCCTGGATTCAGGAGGACCTGAATTCAAATCCTGCCTCAGACACTTGATACTTACTAGTTGTGTGATCCTGGGAAAGTCACTTAATCCTCATTGCCCCACCAAAAAAAAAAAAGAGGGGCTGAGACCACTATGTTTTCTCTGGGCAGATTTGTCTAACAGAAGTGGTCCTGTGGCTAAACTACTCATTTCTCCTGTGCAATAAATAGAAACTCCCCCCTCCACATTTCTCCCGAGATCATTTGCCTTCCTGTCATCTCCCCAAAAGAGTAGGATCAGGGGCAGCTAGGTGGCGCAGGGGATAAAACACTGGCCTTGGATTCAGGAGGACCTGAGTTCAAATCCAGCCTCAGACACGTGACACTTACTAGCTGTGTGACCCTGGGCAAGTCACTTAAACCTCATTGCCCCACAAAAAAAAAAAAAAAAAAAAGAGTAGGATCCTCATATTTGTACCTGTAGGTCCAGATGTCAGCTTCTTCCTTTCCCTGGCATAGAGAGAAAGTCTCCCAGTAACATCGACCAACAAAATAGAAATTTACTCAGCTGTTCCTTGTCCTTTGTTCCCAGAATAAGGAGTTCTCTGAGGCAGGAAACCAGCCTGAGACCTGGGGAGACAGTATTCCTACCTTCTTCTAGCCTTAGCCAGCCTAGAACTCTGGTAACTACCAAGCAGGGAGAGGAAGATGTGGACGCATCAGCTATTACCAGCAACATCGGCTTCAGCCTTGGCGCCAGTTCTAGTTCTGGCTCCAACACCTGTGCCAGTTCTAATTATCCACATGTTTTTCTCTGATTCCAATAGGCATATGGTTGACCATGTGACATGGGTCAGAGTCAGGTTTCCTGTGGTTACAAAGAGGCCCAATGAGGAGAAGGTATGCCAGATGTTTGTGCAAAAAGACAGGAAGAATTCTTAGTTCAAGGGAGGTGAACCAAACCATCTGAGCACATTCCAAAAAGCCACAGGCCCAGACTGGAGCATTAAAAGCTCCAGTTCAAGAGAAGAGGCTACAACCAGATTTGGAGACGGAAGCCCTGGGTTTGAAATCCTCTTTCTGTTATCACCATAAAATGTATTTAGAACTAGTAGAGAAATACCTTTGACCTCATCGAGTCGAGTTGCTCCATTGGTTTTTTGGGGAGTCCTGTTTGGCAATATGGGAAGAGAGGAAACCAGGTACAGCAGGGCTATCTTCTCTTTGGTCAGCAAACTCTCCAGGGTAGCCCGTTATTCAGACAGCTGTGTGCCACACCAAGGCTAGGCTCCTTTCAAAATGCTAGATGTGTTTATTGCTTTCTGTTCCAGATTTAATCTAGCTCACTGCTTCCAGGGCTCTCCAAATAATTGTATAACCAAGTTAAGCATGCTAAATAGCTTGCATTTGCATAGTGCCTTAGGTTTTCAAAGTGTTTTACATGTTATCCCATTTGTTATAGGGGAGGTAGGTGCTATTATTACTCCTCATTTCACAGCTGAGAAAACTGAGGCTGAGAAGTAACTTGAACTCAGGTTTCCCGATTCCAAGTCCAGGATTTTCTGTTCACTGTGCTACCTTGCTGCTATATTAAATCTAGGTGTATTAGCCCTCTTCGGGACTACTCATCCACCTTTGGTGTCCACCAGATTCACCCAGTTCTTACCTGGGGCTCCAGGAAGCCATAGCATATGCAGCGGCCACACCCTGGTGAACCATCTTGGCAGACAGGCTAAACCAGGCTGAGGGTAACTGACAAGCCTCAAACCCATCAGTGAGTTAGGGGTATGTCTACCCAAACATGCAAAGACCTTCCCCGACAGAATGAGTAGATAAGAATGATTTATTC
Organism: Dromiciops gliroides; assembly: GCF_019393635.1. Lineage (NCBI taxonomy): Eukaryota > Metazoa > Chordata > Mammalia > Microbiotheria > Microbiotheriidae > Dromiciops > Dromiciops gliroides. The sequence continues at coordinate 671,820,390 of NC_057861.1, forward strand.
TAACAGTCATGAAGGTGGTTGAAGCAGGGGCTACAGAGTACTTAGAACTTGGTCAGATATTGTAGACCCTGGGCCATCAAAAGTCATTCCAACTTTTGTCTTGCCGCTGAACTTCGGTGACTCAGGAAGAGAGAGTGAGGCTGATGACTTTATGAAATTCTCACTTTAATCCAATTCACACACAAATCTAGACATCACCCCATGATGTCATTGGTTCTCTTCAAAAATAAAGGATGAACAACAGGTATCAGAGGATGAATTGGAACAGAAATTGGGGGAGGTGGGGTGAACAGAACACTCAAAAGAGAGAGGAAGTAATCAACACAGATAGTGGAAATAGAACAGTCAGTGGTTTTCTGATGGCAGAAGCAGAAAGGGACTTGTTGCTTATAAATAGAAACTCCCCCGTTAGGGAGTCAGTCTTCCCTCTTAGTTCAGACCTTCAAGGATGACTCTGAGGAGAGCCATTTCATACAAACCAAATGCAACCTATCTATCTGTCTTTCTGTCTATCTATCTACTTTCTAGCTGTCTTCTATATTCTACCGGTCTATCTTCTGTCTGTCTAATCTATATATCTAGCTGTCTGTCTATCATCTATCTATCTACCTTTATTCTATATTCTACCTACCTACCTACCTTCTACCTATCTTCTATATTCTACCTGTCTGTCTATCTTCTGTATATCTATCTGTCTGCCTCTCCCTCCATCTCTCTATCTACATATCATTGCCCTGTCTTGCCCAGCCTGGAAGAGCAGCAGCCTCTCATGGACTCAGTCCCACTATTGTTCTGAGCAGGAGCTCAGAACTGCTCCTTTTCTGATCTGGGCTGTTCTGCCCTTAATCAGGCAGCCTGAGGGGCAGCTAGGTGGTGCAATGAATAAAGCACCGGCCCTGGATTCAGGAGGACCTGAATTCAAATCCAGCCTCAGACACTTGACACTTACTAGCTGTGTGACCCTGGGCAAGTCACTTAACCCCCATTGCCCTGCAAAAAAAAAAAATCAGGCAGCCTGGTGGCTCCAACTCCACCTTATTAAGTCTGGTCTCCATCTCAAGGGCTCTACCAGCCCCAGCCTGCTTGGTAGCAGCAAGAACAAGCCTGTGTACACCACATCCAGCTTAGAATTTTCCTTTAAATTCCTCCCACTGAAGAGCAAAAGCTTCTACTTCTGTGGCTCTTCAAGGCTTACAAAGTGTTTTCATCACAACCTTGTAAGGTCGACAGTGCCAGGGATTATTTCTCCCTTTTAACATATGGAGAAACCAAGGCCCAGGAAGGTAATGACTCCTCTTGGATTACATAGGTAGTGAATAGCACAACTGGGGTTCAGAGAGAGCTCTCTTTCTACTCTATTACACTGACTCTTTACTTAGGTGACCCTGGTTAAGTTACTTCCTCATTCTGGGCCTCAATGTCCTCCTCTGAGAAATGGGGACCATTAATACATACCACCTACCTCATAGCATTGTTTTGGGGTGTTTTTTAATTAATTAATTTTTTTTTTGGTGAGGCAATGAGGATTAAGTGACTTGCCCAGGGTCACACAGCTAGTAAGTGTCAAATGTCTGAGGTCACATTTGAACTCAGGTCCTCCTGAATCCAGGGCCAGTGTTTTATCCACTCCACCACCTAGCTGCCCTCCACCTCATAGCATTGTGATAAAGCTTAAATGAGACAACAGAGCAAAGGATTTAGAACCAGGAGATCTGGGTTCAAATCCTAGCTCAGATACTTATTGGCAATGTGAGCAATTCACTTACGCTCCCTGAGACTTTGTTTTACCCTCTGTAAAATTGTTCTTGTACTATCTGTTTCTGAGGAGTGTCTTGAGAAAAGTGCTCTGTAACCCTTAAGGTGATATGGAAACGTGTGCTGCAAGTGAAGACTTAGTGGAGGTCGATGGTAAAGTGGTATAGAACTAGTGGGTTTTGACATTTGAGTTAGGTGACAGGGAAGGAAGAACATGCTGACTGCTAAATGAGGGCTTGTAAAATCTTTCCTGGAGGTCCCTAAAACAAAGGGTGGCACACTTTGGCCTGGGAAGCCTGCAGCTGAAGAAGGGAAGGCTACAGGGACAGATGTACAGCTCAGTGATGATGTGTTGATCACCATCCGGACTGCAGGGTGGGGACTTGGAAAAAATGAACTATTTTATTTCCTGACATGCTTTTTCAAAAATCACATTGTATTCCAGAGACCTTGCATTGGTAGTTGTCACATCACTCTGAGTATGAAAATGAGAGAACGGGGTTCCCTGCCCCCACCCCCTTGGCTGTTTGGGTAGGAAAAGGCAGATTTTTTTGTGGATTTCTGGCGTCTTTCTGCTATATCTATGT